>NW_027554230.1:600000-752500 GCF_045843805.1 Urocitellus parryii
GATGCTTTATTCTGCACTGCCTAACACTAGAGGTTGACACCAACCTTATCACCCAATAAAAAGTAATGGGAGTTATTTTGCTTTTTCCTTCTCTATGTTCCAAGCTCACACAAGGTTACATTTTTTTTTTTTTGGTTATTGTTGTTACCATTGTTGAATTAATGCCACATTTTAAGAAAGAAGAGCTGTTATTGCTGTGACTCTTCTTCATGTGTTTCTGTTGAAAGAAGTCCTTGGAGACCATCCAAATCTGTCCTGCAGCTTACTTCACCAAGGAGAATGTCTAGGGGTTATGGCTGGCCATCTGGGATACCTGCATCTCATTGTCACTAAGGAGCCATACAAGGCATTTCTGTAGTTCACAACAGCTTGTTGTCCAGTCTGTAGGTCAAGGATCCAGGCAGAACTGACAACATTGCTATGAAGAGATATCCTGCCCATGCAGAATCAGTGGAAAATTGTTTAAGAACAATAGACTAAACTACAATTCTAAAGTCTCATCTCAGTTTCTTTGGAAAATAGCATGAAAATGATTCCATGGTAAAGAACTGAGATTTTTCAGAAAAAAATCACTTCTAATCCTAGGTGCTTTAGAAAAATTTACATTTCATATTAATCCTGCTAATCAAACTGTTACTACTATAAGTGAATATTTCCAATCTTTTAGAAAATTATAAAAATTAAGTATCACACATATTTTTCATTAGTAAGATAATGCCTATGTGTGTCTTGTATGTATTACCTGAACTGTTTCTCTTTTAGCATTCTAAATCAGTATTCTATTAATCCATTATTTGGATGGTATTTCTTAAATGTCTTAGTATTTCTAGTAAAAAGCACAGATTTTTGAATGCAAAGTCTATAAAAGGAAATGAGATAAATTATATGACAGTTTGGTGGTTAGCAATTTGAAATCATCTTTGAAGCCCTTAATATAATTAGCAGTTTCGTTTTTGGTCTGTTAAATTCAAGTCACATTAGGTTAATGTAATTAAAAGCAGAAAAGATTTTGTGTAGCCAAACTAGTTAATTAGGCCCAGTCGGTTTAGTGTGTTCATCTTTATTTCTGATTGTGAGCTCTGATTGCAGGGTAAGCTGTGTACTCCATAGAATAACTAAACCAAAAAGCTTACTTAATTTACTTTTTTATAAAGAAGCATGCTTTTATGTTTGCAAAGATAATACGAATTTTCTCCTGTATTCCGAAAATAAAAATAATGATGGTAGATTTTTTTTTCATGCGAATCAGGAGATATAAATGATTTTCTTCACTTTGGGCAGAAAAAAATGTACTTTATACCTGAGTTTTCATTATTGTTATTCAGTAAACAGGTCAGAAAAGGAGATAAAGCCTTAGACAAAGGGATTTCCTCTTGCTCCAGAGCAGTCTTTAAGTGTTTCTAGAGGACTTTCACTTCTCAGGAAGATAATCAAGTCTACTTACTCATAGAGACTATTTCTGCTGTATAAAATCAAATGGATTGACTACACTGAAGACTTTTATACCTCAGCGTCTTCAAAACATTTTCTTTTTAAAAAAATTCTGACTCTTCCAATGAAGAATATAAAGTTTAAAGATATTTGAGACTTTGAAAAAAAAATTTTACCACCCTTCTTCTCTTCCTTCCTGTCTCCTTCCCCACAAGGAGCAAGACTACTGGGACCTTCTTTTTGTTTTGCTTTCATCAAGTATGTATATGGCTGAGGCCCCCCTTTAAGCACTGTCTAGAGCTTATGGAAATGTGGGCTTCTAATGTGGTTACCACTGGGGCTGGTAAGGTGGATGGTAATGAGGAAGCAAGACCTCTGCCTTGGATTTTTGACATAGGCTAGATGCCAGCATATTGTCTGCAAGCTGAACACGTTCTGCTTCTGCACCCCCAGGATTATGTTAATTGAAATAGTGCTGCAGCAGCTCAGTGTTTAACATTGTGTCTGTTCATTATACAAACTAGTTTTTGATAGGTTTACAATTTGGCTGTCAAATCCAGCTGTAGGAAGAAACCTGCCAAGAAACATTTCTTAGATTGTTTCAAATAGTGCCGTTTTCACATTTCTAGTATTTTGTGTGTGTTATACATATTTTTCCTCCTTTCACAGAGAGAGGAAATGTCAAATTTTCTTTAAAAATGGGCATCCTAAATTTACAATAGGTATTACATATGACTCAACATAAATTGGTGATGATTAAAAGTACATTATGTACCAACTGAAAGCTGGTATGCTAATTTGATGGAGGGCACCATACTATGTGCTGTTTCTGTTCTGTGTTTTGAAAAGAATAGGACACTTTGTATTCCATATTGGTTGTTGTGGCAAAGAGAACTAAGGCTTCAGTTCAGCCATTGCCAAATGGCATTGCCATAATTCCTAAATCAATTTGATTTTATAGAAATGATAGACTATTATTATATTTTTTTCTCCTTTTGTCCAACTGTGTTGCTTGTTCCTTATAGTTTTATGAATTTCTGTGTTTATAATCTTTGAGGAAATCAGTTTCTCTCAGGCTTAATGAAGCTTGTTTAAAATTCCATTGGAATTAACATCTTTGGGATTCTTAAATGTTATTGCCAGGATACTAAATGGGATGTTGTATTTTATAGTGAAATTGTCTTATTGATGGAGTGGGCAGGGGTTGTGGGCTTGAGAAGTGTTTATACCAATTGGGGAAGTCCAATCAATTTTTTTCCAAATAGAATAAATGTGTCTTACATCATCTAATTTTATCTTCTCCTTCCATTTATCATTTTAATTCATCCTTTCTCCGTAGTCCAGAGCTCGACCTTTAGAACAAAGTGTCTCAGAATAAGCACTATTGATGTTTTGAGTCAGATAGTTCTTTAATGTGAAGGATTACCCTGTACTTTGTAGGATGTTTAATAGCATCTCTGCCAGGTACCCACTAGATACCAGTAACACTGTCTCTGCTCCTAATTCATTCATTCTTTCTTTCTTTTTCTTTTTTATACAAACTGGGTCTATATATATATATATATATATATATATATATATATATATATATATATATATATTCAATGAACCTTTATTTTATTTTATTGATATGCCGTGCTGAGAATCAAACCCAGTGCCTCACACATGCTAGGCAACTACTCTACAACTATGACTCCAACTGCTTTTTTTCTTTTTAATCTTTTTTGTAGTTGCAGACAGAATGCCTTTATTTTATTTATTTTTATTTTTATGTGGTGCTGAGGATCGAACCTCATGCATGCTAGGCAAGTGCTCTGCCGCTGAGCTACAGCCCCAGCCCTCCAGTTGCTCTTTCTTTCTTTTTTGTTTTCATTTTTTTGATGGTGGGACTTGAGCCCAGGCCCTTGAACATGCTATAAAAGTGTCCTACACTGAGATACATCCTTAGTCCCCCTTTCTCCTACTTCTGACAATCAAATATGTACATATATATCCAGATATTGCCAAATATACATGAGGAAAGATTAGGGTGATTGCCCTCACTGAGAATCATTGTTTTGGAGGAAACATTTATAACATATAAAGCCTAAGTATAACTTATTTGTTAGGCTTTACAGTGTTAATACACATGCATATTTTTCCAGATAAAACAAATGAAAGATATGTTAGTTATTAATTTTAATAGAATAATGCTAGATTTGGCCTAACAAAGGAGATTACTTTTGATTAGACAGGAATCTCTTGAATCAATTTTTAGGTTTTTTTTTAGTTTTATTTATTTTATTGTTTTTTAAATACACGATAGCGGAATGCATTATAGTTCTTATTATACATATAGAGTACAATTTTTCATATCTTTGTATATAGAGTATGTTTAGGCCAATTCATGCCTTTATACATGTACTTTTTTTTGCATTACAATTCTTATTACACATATATACCACAATTTTTTCATATCTGTTTATACATAAAGTATGTTTACACCCAATAAGAATCTTCATACATATACTTTGGATAATGATGTCTATCACATTCCACTGCCCTTGCTAATCCCCTGCCCCTCCCTATCTTTCCCACCCCTCTTCCCTATCTAGAATTCATCTAATCCTCCAATGCTGCCCCTCCCTACCCTACTATGAGTCAGCCTCCTTATATCAGAGAAAACATTCAGCATTTGGTTTTTGGGGATTGGCTAACTTCACTTAGCATTATCTTCTCAAATGCCATCCATTTACCTGCAAATGCCATGATTTTATTCTCTTTTAGCGCTGAGTAAAATTTCATGTGTATATATGCAACATTTTTTTTTATCTGTTCATCCACTGAAGGGCATCTAGGTTAACTCCAAGTTTACCTATTGTGAATTGTGCTGCTATAAAAATTGATGTAGCTGTATCCTTGTAGTACGCTGTTTTTAAGTCCTTTAGGTATAGTCCGAGGAGAGGGATAGCTGGGTCAAATGGTGGTTCCATTCCCAGATTTCCAAGAAAACTCCATATTGCTTTCCATATTGGCTGCACCAATTTGCAGTCCCACCAGCAATGAATGAGTGTGCCTTTTTCCCCACATCCTTTCCAACACTTATTGTTGTTTGTCTTCATAGTAGCTGCCATTCTGACTGGAGTGAGATGATATCTTAGAGTAATTTTGATTTGCATTTCTCTGATTGCTAGAGATGATGAGCATTTTTTCATATATTTGTTGATTGATTGTATGTCCTCTTCTGAGATGTGTCTGTTCAGGTCCTTGGCCCATTTGTTGATTGGGTTATTCGGGTTTTTTTTTTCATGCTTAGCTTTTTGAGTTCTTTATATATCTTAGAGATTATTGCTCTATCTAATGTGTGAGGGAGGTGAAAGATCTATACAATGAAAACTACAGAACCCTAAAGAGAGAAATCAGAGAAGACCTTAGAAAATGGAAATGCTCTTGGATAGGCAAAATTAATATTATCAAAATGACCATACTACCAAAAGCACTATAGAGATTTAATGAGATTTTGATCAAAATCCCAGTGTCATTCCTCATAGAAATAGAAAAAGCAATCATGAAATTCATCTGGAAAAATAAGAGATCCAGAATAGCTAAAGCAATCCTTAACTGGAAGAGTGAAGCAGGTGGCTATACCAGACCTTAAACTATATTACAGAGCAGTAGTAACAAAAACAGCATGGTATTGGCACCAAAACAGACTGGTAGACCAGTGGTACAGAATAGAGGACACAGAGACTAACCCACAAAATTACAATTATCTTATATTAGACAAAGGTGCCAAAGACATGCACTGAAGAAAAGATAGCATCCTCAACAAATGGTGCTGGATAAACTGGAAATCCATATGCAACAAAATGAAATTAAACCCCTATCTCTCACCATGCACAAAACTCAACTCAAAATGGATCAAGGATCTAGGAATTAGACCAGAGAGACTCTGCATCTAATAGAAGAAAAAGTAGGCCCTAATCTTCATCATGGGGGATTAGGACCCAACTTCCTTAATAAAACTCCTATAGCGCAAGACTTAAAACCAAAAATCAATAAATGGGATGGAATCAAACTAAAAAGTTTCTTCTCAGCAAAAGAAACAATCTGTGAGGTGAACAGAGAGCCCAAATCCTAGGAGCAATTTTTATCCTTCACACATCAGATAGAGCACTAATCTCTTGAATCAATCAAGTGCATAGTATAATATACAATTATTATAACTGGTAGATATTTTTTGTTTTGTCTATATGTACGTATCTCTGTGTGTATTGAAAGATTGTCTGGGATTTAAAAATGTTTATAAATATCTTATATAATTTTTGTATATATAGTACTATCTTAGAAAATATTAATGAAGATTACCGTAAGTGGAAAATCAAAGGTGCAATTTGGTTGATGTTTTTCAGTCATTGACAGCTAAAATCGTTGTTATTGATGTAAGAAAATACATTTTTTAAATTTAAAATGTTTTATAAATTTAATTTTTAAAGCTTTTATAAGTTTGGAAGATTTTTTTGCATCAGTATGTAAATTATATATGCATTGCAGTCATGATGTTTATCCATTTAGTTCTATGCTACTAAGAATAAAAAAACTTCTCAAGATACTTGACTCATCAAAGAACATTTCTTAAAAAAATTGTTCAAATGGTACATATTATTAGTATTTGTATACTTACAAAAGATAGAGAAAATATTTGTAGAAAGCCTAGTGGATTAGTTTTTTTTTGGGGGGGGGGTTACTGAGGGTTGAACTCAGGGGCACTTGATCATCGAGCCACATCCTCAGTCCTATTTTGTATTTTATTTAGAGACAGGGTCTCACGGAGTTGTTTAGCACCTCACTTTTGCTGAGGCTGGCTTTGAACTCCAGATCCTCCTGCCTCAGCCTCCTTACCTGCTGCGATTACAGGCATACAGCAAAACACCTGGCTCTAGTGGGTTATTTTTCATTTATATACTAGATACAATTCAATTGTAAATGATAACTGTAAAGTAAATTTATATAAAAAAATAGAAACAGTTTTTTCTATTTATATTAAATACTGAAAACACCAATATGTGTTCCCAAAGCATGCCTCCTTGTCAAATGAATTATCAAGTTTTTCCATAATTGAGCTGAGTTATTACAGTCAGGAATGTAATAACAGGGTGTGTACTACAAAGTCTTTTGGATTTCTTAGCTCTCTTTGAGTTTTGGTTCATCTCATTATTGTTTCCTACCATTCATCTCACAATTGGAATTGTTCCATGTCTTGAGAATCTCCAGGCAATCCTCTCTTAACTCCTACTAACAAAATTCTCCTCCTCCATTTATAAGAATTCCTTTAAAATATAATAGCATTGGGCTGTATTATAATAATAATGTTATTCCCATGTGTGCATAAGCAAGACTAGACATTGCCAAGTATTTAAAAATTATAAAAGTAAATTAGTACTATATTATACAAAAGCTTAGAAATAAATCTCTACTGTTGAAAATTATTTATATGTTATTATGTTTTGGCTCTCATTTTCTACATATGTTTAAAACATACACTTAAATATGTTTTAAAATTATTCCCAAAGCCTTGCATTTGATTTTAAATAAAATACCTTGACTTATTGATTTTAAGAACAAAAATAATGTTTAAACCATTTGTTTCCTCTGTTTTTCCTATCTCTTTTATCTATTATTGTGTAATTCCTTCTGAAATTAATCAGTTTCCTAAATAAACATACCAGGACATTCAAGGTTAGATTCTGAGGCTGAGAAGGAAGCTGAATGTGTTGTCCAAAATACAGAACCAAAAAAGTACATCTAGGGCCTGGGGTTGTAGCTCAGCAGGGGAGTGCTTGCCTAGAACATGAGAGGTGCTGGATTGATTCTCAGCACCACATAAATATAAATAAATAAAATAAAAGTATTGTGTCCAAGTATAACTAAAAAAAATATTTAAAAAAGTACATCTAGGACCACATCTCAGATCAATTACGTTCTCTTTCAGTACTGGGGTTTTTCACTCTTCTTTTAGCTATAATAAGTTTGTTTCTTCAGAATATTTAGAAATGTTCATGTGTTACAAAGTAAGTATATGATGAAAGGTGATAGTGGGTCTTCGTTGGAAGGTCTTGATTTTATGATACTCAAATTGTTCTGACTCTCAAGCATTCAAGTTTATTAAACTCAAATTTATTAAAGAGTAATGATGATAACAGGATTGTGGGCTGTGCATGTATTTTCATCTGTCCAACTCACATAACCAGAGACCCATATCTTGCCTAGAATCTTAGCCCTGTTCCAACTTGTTATGTGACATCAGACAAGTCACTTTCCTCCCAGAAAATTCTGACTGTTTACTAGGCATGGTGACAGGTTCTGAGGCTATGAAGAGGAATTAGATATGCTCCTCTGCCTTGTAATTCACAGTCAGGAAGGAAAATCTGACATTTAAAAGCACAATTAGAACATGTTGTAATGATGAACACAGTGGAGGTGAGTGGGAGGTACGGTTGCAGTTTGCTGAGCTGCTGATCCCTTTAGTGAGAAATGAGGGTATTATAACACATTTGCTGCCATTCTAACTGTGGGATTTCACTAAAGACCAATATTTAAAATGATATGTTTACACCAAAAGCATCTCCTGAAACAAAATAGGTGGCACCAAGAACCAAGAGTCTCAAGCTGGGTTTTCATTTTATTTAAGAATCCTACTTCAAGGTTTTCTGAGATGATTGCAGATGCATAAGAAACACACAGACATGTAATGCTGATGCTGATTTCAGTGCTATTTATGAGAGGAAACATGGGAACATTTTAAATATCTATCAGTAGGGGAAAAATTTGACAAAATATGTAAAACCATACAATGAATACTATGTAGCCATTTAAATTAATGCTGAATAACTGTTCTATATTTTAGCAATTAAAATGTAAAAGTCTCCTCATTTTCATTGAAAATTCAGGTCACAGAAGACCACATGATTCTATTTTAGTAAAGTAGAATTTTAATATGTACATATGTTCATATGTATATATGTTTATGCATATCTTATTGCCTGTGTGCATATACTACATTTGTGAATACTTATATATGTATGAGTATATATATATATATATATATATACACACACACACACACATATACATGCACACACATACATGCAGAGAGAAAGCTAAAAAGAAAGATCACAAAACATGGATAATAATTAGCTCTGGAAGATTATTTTTCTTTTTAGTGTGACATATATTTTCTTCCCTGATTTATTCAAAAATTTAAATACATATGGAAGCAATGAAATTATAATTGTATATTTTAACATTTATTTTTTAATTGTTTATTGTAATTTGTTATACATGATGGCAGAATGCAATTCCTTTCATAATGCACATATAGAGCACGATTTCTCAAGTCACTGATTGAACACAAAGTATTTTCACACCGTTGGTGTCTTCATACATGTACTTAAGGTAATGATGTCTAATTCATTCCACCATCATTCCTACCCCTTTAAGGCTTTCTTTCCCCTTCCTCTCCTTTGCCCTATCTAAAGTTCTTCCATTCCTCCATGCTCCTCCTACCCCATCACCATTATGAATCAGCATCTGCTGCAGTCCAGCTGCAGCAAAATAACCAGGGTGGGGGGGGGTGACGAACAACTTGTGTACATTGATACAGCAGGAGTGGGAGCCGTTTATTGTAGGACAACAGAGGTATTTATACATTCCACACAGCTTATCTTAATTAACATAAACTAGATACAGCAGTCAACCAATAAGGAATCTCCACACTTAAAGGCTCGATGGCGTTACTTCACAAACACTCCCTCTGGCAAAATGCCAGGTGCCATCCTGACTTGTTTACAGACTCTAACACGCATCCTCACATCAAAGAAAACATTTGGCTTTTGGTTTTTTAGGATTGGCCTGATTCACTTGGAATTCTCCAACTTTGTCCATTTACCTGCAAATGCCATGATTTTATTCTCTTTTAATGCTGAGTAATGTTCCACACATCAGACAGAGCACTAGTCTCTAGGGTATATAAAGAAAACTCAAAAACCTTAACAACAAAAAATCAAACCCAATCAATAAAGGGGCCAAGAAACTGAACAGACACTTCTCAGAAGAGTATATACAATCAATCAACAAATGTATGAGAAAATGTTCAACATCTCTAGCAATTATAGAAATGCAAATCAAACTAAGATTTCATCTCACTCCAGTCAGAATGGCAGCTATTAAGAATACAAACAACAATAAGTGTTGGTGAGGATGTGGGGGAAAAGGCACATTTATACATTGCTGGTGGGACTGCAAATTGCAGCAGCCAATCTGGAAAGCAGTATGGAGATTCCTTGGAAAACTTGGAATGGAACCATCATTCCACCCAGCTTTCCCACTCCTCGGTCTTTACACAAAGGACTTAAAAAGAGCATACTACAGGGACATAGCCATATCAATGTTTATAGCAGAACAATTTACAATAGTGAAATTGTGGAACCAACCTAAATGCCCTTCAGTAGATGAATGCATAAGGAAACTTTGGTATATTTTAACATATATAAACCTTTATAAACTATATCAAATTGGATGAATAACTAGATTTTACCTATAATAGTAGTTTCTAGTCAACACACATCTCATGATTATTGTATGCAGGTATTATTTCAGATATGAAAGTTAGAGAATGAACAATGCAAAGAAAAAAATACCAGGATGATATTTACAGTGGAACCTTAGAGCATCTCATCATTTGTTTATACAACTATTGAAAAAATACTAAATTTTAAAACAACAGAAATGAAAACCTCTCTGTTAATATTTGGTTTGTTCTTATACAACCAGAATATTTAGTTTGATTTTCTACATTGAAATAACTCAGACATTCCAAAATAGTAAAACTTTTATAGAGATTTCAATAAACTCTATTAGGCATAATGAAAAAAGTGCTTGAACGTTTCCTTTCTTCTACCCTCTCTCCCTCTCTTCTTTCATCCTTCATTGTTTCTCTGTTTCTTTTTTCCTTTGTTTAATCTGCTCACCATAAATAAGCAAATGTGAGATTAAAACCTTCATGAATAAACATTTTAGAAGTTATCCTTGTAAAATTTGGGACATTATAGATATTCATGGTTAACTGAACTCAACTCCCTAATTGAAAGTGCGTTGCATTAAATAAATTACATTAAGTAAATCCAGTCCAATTTCTGCATCCCAGTCTTAATTCATATTTGACTTCAGTCTACTTTTTGAACTGGATATTTATTTATATTTGTAATTATTCAATTAATGTTCAAGACTATACCTGAACATGACTTTCCAAGTGATTGATTGGGATCTGTTCAATCTGTGCCTCTAAAGTTACCAAGAAGCTGCTTGGGAGAGAGCTACATGTACATCTACATATATATAAATATATTTGAAAAAAAATAAATATGTGCGCGCGCACACACACACACACACACATATATATTTAGAAAATGGCAGATTTTACTACATTTTGGAAAATAAGATATATTTCTTTAAGAAAACTCTGGAAAACTTACTAGAGAATTTTTTTTTACACATACAACAATATTAGAATATTCTTTCCTTAAATCAATTATTACATAAATACATTTACATATTACATGTATAATATGATAGTAAGACTCCTTTTTCTTTCTTGAACTTGCTAATCAAGTTATTCAAGCACTGTCTTTGTGGTTTTCACTCAATTAATTTATAGGAAAGAACTTGGTTGATTTGAAACACAAGCATAGTTAGAATATAAAAATTTTACAAGAAATGTAGGTAATGCAACATGTTTTCCTTTTATATTATATTTTTGGAATTTACTCTGTTTAAAGTTACTACCTATAAATATAGCAAACAGTACACACCAGCTGTTTGATATAACTAGGCTTTGGTATATAGCTTTGAGTGGAATTCATTTATGAAGACCTGCCACAAAACCATAGCTAAAATTCTTTTAATGGTATATATGTCAAACTTTTTCTTTTTTTAAGATACGAGGAGGAAAGCTAATGATTACTTACACCCGTAAAAGTGATGCTGGCAAATATGTTTGTGTTGGGGCCAATATGGTCGGGGAACGTGAGAGTGAAGTAGCAGAGCTCACTGTTTTAGGTAAGTGCCATTGTATCAAATCTTCTTACTACTGTACAGCCTTCTTCTTATTATCATCATTATTTTTATCATTATTATATTTTTGTACAAGGGAGAATAAAATAATATTTAATCAAAATACAAATGATCTTTATATAACAAAGAAATATTCTTATATCATTGTTTTGGGGGTAGAAAGAGAAGTGAAGTGACCTGATATAAAATAGCCAAAGATGTGGAAAAAGAAGTAGAAGGAAATATTAAAGATGGGGAGAAGTCTCTACAAGTTGGAAACTATGCGAAGTAATTTTCTAAACAATATTTTGAATTATAAATCTTTTCTCACTGAACATCTGAAGTGTTTTATCTTGAGATGGCTCTTTCTAATTTTAGATAGACCATCCTTTGTGAAGAGACCTAGTAACTTGGCAGTGACCGTGGATGACAGTGCAGAATTTAAGTCTGAGGCCCGAGGAGACCCTGTGCCTACAGTCCCATGGAGGAAAGATGATGGAGAGTTGCCCAAATCCAGGTACAGATCAGAATTTAATGATGTGATTCATCGACTTAGAATTTCTGTTTCTCATCAGACTCTAGGTGCCGATAGATGGTTAACTCTATAGATGGTCTTTGACTGCTAAGGTTTGATTTAAAATGTTCTACTTTAAGACAGTATGAAAGCTATATTCACTCTGTAGACACCATACTTCAAATCTGGATCTTTCCCAGGCTGGTGATATGTGGTGTGATACTCTATGCTAGCTGCAGTGGTGAGCCGTAGCTTTCAGTTGGCTTTGTAACCAGGAGGAGAAAGAACCAATACTCTACAGTGTACTGTGTTGCCATGTGGGGTCTTCAGTGGGCTAGGTGAACAAAATGCAGTTTTGTACTCTTGGTATTTCAATTTATGATAGGTTTACAAAGACACATCCCTGTCAAAGGTTGAGGAGCATCTGTAGACTCCTTGATCAGGAGCCAGAATAGAATACTAGAGATACTTTGAACCAGGAGGTTTCCAGATTTCCTCTGGGGTTGGATTATATTTTTGTGACCCTGGTTTTCCCTAGTAAAACATGGTATTCTATAGACAGTTTCTTTCCTGCTCAGCCAAATCACATTTAATACTAACTTCTTGTATATGGCCAGGTAGGAAAAGGAAGAAACATATAGCAATAATGATAGAATTATGAACCAATTAAAAATCAGACTTTGCTTTCCTCAGCTATGTGTCACTAATGAATGGTAGAAGAGTTCGAAGTTTCTTAGTGTCTGATAAGGACTTAAATTGGCTAGGAGCAGTGATTCAGGAAATACCAAGCTTTGGGGAATGAGACGGTGGAATAAAGCATTTGAGTTTGCCAGTTAGCTGTCAGCATGCATGCATTGAATGCCTGCTAGGTGTTGGGGTTACAACATTGGCATAGAGAGGGCATCTGCTCTCGAGGAGCTTGCAAAAAGACACATATATGGGTAGATATGGAATAACCTCATTATTCCCTTTCTTGACTTAAAGGCAGACCTATGCAACTGTAGGGAGAAAGAATAAGAAGAATACCCATGGAATAGGACAGATAAGCACAGTCTTCAAAAATAGGTACCAATATGATAAGCAAGAAAAAAAAAAAGAGTCCTGTGTTCCAGACAGAAGATCCTTACAACATAGACACGAATGTGAGAAAGAACACCACATATTTTGAATGGTAGAAAGTTGAGCATCACTAGCACATAATATATGTGGTGAGAAGTAATGGATATCATATTGGAAATACTGGGGACATATCATCAGGGGCTTTGTGTAATAATAAATCTCACATCATATTCTATGACATTGATGAGTTGAGAAATATTATTATGAGCAGGATTAGTTTTTAGAATAACATAATTTTGTTAGCATGATGTATGTTCCATTACTATGAGGAGAAGCCGGTTATAGGGACACCATTATTTGATTGAACAAATCAGAGTTGTATATTGTTTAGCCTGGAGAGATGGAGATAATGTACAGAGTGGAGAGAAATTTCTGAGACTACAGTGGCAAACTGGATGACTAGTTAGAAATAGAGAGTTGATGAAGGAAGATAGGCAGATTGGGGTAGAAGGAGGAGGAGGATTATGTTAAGAGAAGAAAAGAATTATTGAACATATTAAATATTAGGGTCCCTTGAAATGTGATGTCTAATTGTTAGTAAGTTGGGAATATGAATAGGGGATTTACTTGGAGTGTGGGAAGTATCTGGTCTATCAATATATAAACCGTATCAGACAATATAACTCAGGAAAATTTTATATGAGAAAATTTTACATTAAGAAACCCTATAAGGGCAGGGAAGTCTAGACAAATCAAGTGAACTCTAGAAGACTATCTGGGTTCAAAATTTTAGCTCTGCCCTGAAATTCCCTGAGGACCAAGGCCAAGTAACCTTACTTTCCTGTTTCTCAGTTTCCTCACCTACAAAATGAAGATAAGGTTAATACTTATCTTATAAAATTGTTATAAGAATTTAAGAAGGTAAAATCTATAGATCATTTAAAGTCCAGCACATGATAAAAATTTAATTAATTTTCAATGTCATTTAATTTTAGTGTGAGTACCACAGCTTGAGGAAATAGATGTATAAATGTTAACTTTACTCAAAAATGTTATTTTTAAGAAAATATTTTAATGTTAGTTCATATACATGTGGAAACAAGCTCATTTCTTCTGCCTGCTAACTTAGAGGAACATCACATCCTCAATTTTGTTTTGAATTCCTGAAGGGATTATTGCATGTGATTTGATGTCTGGATACATCATAGTGTAAAAATGGGATCATTCAAGAACAAAATCCTTAACCATGCTGTTTTTGCTGCAATATTAGATATGAAATCCGAGATGATCATACCTTGAAAATTCGGAAGGTGATGGCTGGTGACATGGGATCATATACTTGTGTTGCAGAAAATATGGTTGGAAAAGCTGAAGCATCAGCCACTCTGACTGTTCAAGGTAGGCACCGGGGAGCTCGTCATTGTGGTTGTTTTATCATGTGAAATAGGATGTTGATTTTGAAGAGAATTTTATGTCAAACATATTTAAGAAAGCATTGCTTTACCTATGGGCACTATTATATATTATGTAAGTGTTTATTAAAGAAGAATGAATTACATTTTTGAAATTATGAAGAGTTCTATCTTGGGTCAGAGAAGATGGTGTTTTATTCTCTGGGTCCTTAAACATAGTATATTTCTAATCGTTAATTACATGACAGCTATTGCTGTGAAAACATTGTCTTTGGAGGAAAACACATCTTCATTACTTCAGATGATGTGCTTTCAAGGGTCTATGCAATTTATAGCATAAACATGGATGGATCTATTGCCCTTTAGAATGTAAGATCCATCTGTACAATAGGGACTTCGGCATCTTTATTCTGAGCACATAGTTCCTGTGATCTAACAGACATTCAATATTTGTTGGATGAATGATTTGCATTTGTACTTTGCTAATTTTTATAAAGATTTATTATTTTTGCTGTTTTTTGTACATACGTATTTATTGTGCATTATAATTATACATAACAGTGGAATTCATTGTTACATATTTCTATACTCCTATGTGCACACAACATAACAATATAATTTGGTCAATTTCATTCCTTATTATTTGGTGGATAGGGCTTTAAAGGCTTCAAGTTTTTTTTTGTTGTTGTTGTTTGTTTGTTTGTTTTTTAATGGTTATTTTGGTTACTTGGTTTATTTAGATGTTTTGGTACCAGAGATTGATCCCAGGAGCGCTTCACCACTGAGCTACATCCCCAGATTTTTTTAAAAAGAATTTTGAGGGGCTGGGGATGTGGCTCAAGCGGTAGTGCACTCGCCTGGCATGTGTGCAGCCCGGGGTTTGATCCTCAGCACCACATACAAACAAAGATGTTGTGTCCACCGAAAACTAAAAAATAAATATTAAATAAATATTAAAAAAAAATTTGAGACAGGTTTTCCCTAAGTTGCGTAGGGCCTTGCTAAATTGCTGAGGGTGGCTTTGAATTTGCAACCCTCTCACTTCAGCCTCCTGAGCCACTGAGATGTTTTACAGACATGTGCCACTGCACCCAGCAGACTTCAAGTTTTAAAATCAGAGACGTTTCTGTCACCTCTGTGGTATCCACAATACAGGCATTTCCTCATCATTACTTTCCTCCTTTGTCTCTGACGTCAAAATTATTATTTCCCACATTTTTTTCCCCTTTCTGGTGATGACTTGTTTATTGTGCAATTTGAGAGGCAATGACCTTTAAAACATTTTATTGGTGGAAAAAATTCCCTATTTTGACAAGCGACTGTAGTAAACAAGGGTTTTGGCCATAAACCACTTAGCTTGTTTCTGGGCCTAACATTAGCAATGCCTGGTGCTGTCATCTTTCTCAACACTGTCTCTTCAGAGGCTATTAAGAAGAAAAAGGTGGCTTTTGAGGGAGTGCTTCTACTGCGGGCTTTCTACAAAAGAGCCTTGTGGGCTTTTTACACTAGAAGAAAGAATAAAGAATATTTCCTTCCTGTCTCTAAAGCCATTATGTCCCACTTTGGGGTTTTTAGCTCAACCTCATAAAAACAAAAGAAAAAAAAAGATCAAGAACAAACATTGAATTTCTAAGGCCTAGACTACTTCTCTTTAATCTAAGTTAGACTTGAACTCTACGTGAGGCTAAGACTGTAAGAAAAGAAAACCCCTTTCCATTTAGAGAAAGCATAAATTTAAGAGATGTCAAATCCAAGTTCAAAAGCCCTTCAGAGGGAGTAAAAGTAGCCAGGATGAATATAGGACATTAAAAGGTGTGTCTGTCTCTAGGCAATTGTGACAGGGAGCTTGATTGTCTATCACATCAGTCAGTGAAATATGTTTCACTTTATGTTTTAAAGTTTTCATACCTTGGTATCCTGATGTTTTATAAATAATAGCCATTCTGCTATGCATGCAGCAGACATTGAAATCAAAATAGAGTTTCCTCCTGCAATTTTAAACTCAGCTCCAAAGCTAATTCAGCCTTAAGATATCCATATGGAATGCTTGCTCCCTAAGCCTGGATTTCAGTTGAAATTGGGTACAAATGATCAAATCCAGAAACTACTTGATGAATGCAGATGCTCTCATTTCAACTGAATTTAGCTATAAACATATGAAGGATCTGTATATAGTTTAGAATATATTATTTGATTCAATATTAAAATAGAATATGCACATCAGCATCACTGCTAAAATGTCTTTAACATGTTAGAATAATGTACACAGTATGTTAGAGAAAGTAACATGACTCCCAACTGCAAAAGATAACTAAGAAAAAGCATTCAAAGGAAACCTGAGAAGTTAGGTCTTGTTTCTTCCTTTGAGAAGAATGTAGAAAATATTAGTGACTACAAAGGAAACTACATCACAAGTGAAACCCTCTGGTAGCAGGAAACAATTACAATAAGAAATTCAGTAGAGAATTTGGTTTTTATTTCTTTGTTTTATATGTGGTTCATTTTTAAAGAGACACTATTGGAGTAAGTATATGTTTAAAAATAAATTTCTACCCCCTTACCCCTTATCCAGTGAGTACTTAATTCAGAGAATTGAGTTAAGGCAATAAAACTATATGCTGAAGATAGAACTTATGGGGAAAATTATCTTAAATAAGGGTGGTTATTTGATTTTCACCCCCCCTATTACAGAAGTAATTAATTTCAACATCTTTAAAAGATCCTTGATTTGAGAATCATTTCTCTTTCTTATTGGTTCTTTTTAGTTATACATGACAGTAGAATCCATTTTGACATAATTGCACAAGCATGGACTATATCTTGTTCTAATTTCTCTTCTGTAGATGCTTGTCTGTAAAGATACACTTAAGTATTCTTTTCTTAGGCCTAGCTTTTCCTTGGTCTTTAAACGTGGGTACTCTTCACAGTGCTTGGATTTGTACTACACATCTAGTAGGCACTTTGTCTAAAAAATACTGCTTGAGTGGTGGAAACAGCACAGGGAATCGGGAAACTCTAGCAGCTGCTGAAAGCTCTGATCCTGGGTGCCTGCAATAAGTACCTGTGGCTCAAAATTGAGGCGCTCACCATTTATGATCAATGCTGCCTGGAAATCTGTGTTCAAAAGAACAAAGAAGGGGACCCAATTTATTATCTATATGTATCTCAGCATATCATGTTTTATATTTTAAATATATGAAATAAAATTTATTAAGAAAATAAAGGGAACAAGGTTCATGACACCTGTAATCCCAATGACTTTGGAGGCTGATGCAGACGGATTTAAGTTTGAGCACAGCCTGGGCAACTTAGGGAGATCCTGTCTCAAAATAAAAAATAAAAAGGAATAGGGATGTACCTCAGTGGAAGAGTACCCCTAGGTTCAATCCCTAATACCAAAGGGGCAGAGATGGGGGGAGGAGAAAGAGAGCACAGTAAAATCTAGGACCAGACAGAATTTCCTAAATTATCTGAAGTTTCTTGTTAAGTATGCGGATTATCAGACATGGCCTCTGGAGAATCTCTTTCCAAAGATCTGGGTTAGGACACAGAAATTTGTTTTGATTTTTGTTTTTAAGCAAGCAAGTTCACAAATCCCATGCATGAGGAGTTATAAGATAAACTGACAGAAAGAATGAAGGACTTTAAAACATTTCTTTGTAGTTTGGGACTTTCCAGATGTAGTAGAATTGCTATAAAGAATGGTTGCTAAGAGCATTGACATTAGCATCAGACTGGATTTAGTTGGATCCTTCTTGTACTGTTTACTACTATGTGACTCAGAAGTATGTGACTGAGGACTTGGTTTCCCCCTATGTAAAATGGGTATAGTAATACAATATCACAGCATTTTTATAGGAGTTAAATTATTTATATATTAATATTTAACATATTGTCTATTATGAGTAAATGATTTATAAATAAGGAGCACAGTACTCATATGAGTGTTTTTATTTTTGATAGTTCTATTGCTTGATTTTAATAATTATTGAGTAACAAAAATACTAATTCTGAGTTAATTCTAGATAGTTCTAGTAGCTCATTCTAATAGTTCTTCCGCTATTGCAAATGAGAAATCTGAAATACTAACATATACATGACAATTTATTGTGCAAACAATTATTAAAAACTCTTCTCAAATAAAAATCATTGCATTTCCATGTTAAAAGTCAATATTGACTTTTGTAGTAAATATGCTGGATTTTGCTAGTTTTGTTAAAATAGTGGTAGACTCATTAAAGTTTTACAAAATAACTCAATAATGAAAATTATGGCTATTTGGGAATAGAGATCATTTAAAAATTGCATTTTATATGCAGTGGTATATTATTGTTGTGGGAAAACATTCAGCAGAAATCATTTGACCTCAATTTTATTTCATTATTTCTTGTTTTCCAATTTCTAAGGTTCTCAAACCCTCAATCTATCTTCCTATAAAACAGGTGCATTTTCTTATGATTCAGAGACTAGTAAGAAGATTATCCATGAGTAACTATCTTCAAAAACTGATTACTCATCTTCATAGCCATTTGGAAACTTCAATTAACCACTCCAAAACATGGGAGCAATATGAGATCATACTCTCTTAGTAGCACATCAATGTCTGGGTTACTTCTTCGCACAGAGCAAAGTACCAAACTCAAATATCTGAAACAAATCAAAATATTGACTATTTAATATAAAAGATTTTTATTTTACTTTGAAAATAGGCAAATTGTAATAAAATTTGGTGATACTAGGTAGTTTCAGAGTAAAGATATATTTCCACTGGCCTCTGAAAATATTTAGCCAATAAAAATATCCCAGTGCCTTTAACCTGCATATCAATTTTGGTATGTCTCTGAATCTCATTATTAGAATGAAACTCAAAGGTCTAGAGTAATTTGACCTATTGAAGAAGAATAACCTTCATTACACAACAAATAAGCACAGTGGAATAGTTGGGCACAGTGTTGCATGCCTGTAATCCCAGCTACTGGGGAGCTGAGGCAATGAGGATCCAAAGTTTGAGACCAACATGGGCAACCACTTAGCAAGAGACTGTTTCCAAATTTCAAAAATAAAGGGCTGGATATGTAGGTCAGTGGTACAGCACCCTTGGGTTCAGTACCAAACAAAACAAAAAGAGAAAAGAAAATAAAAGAAAAATAAAATGCCATTTTGGACTAATTACACCAGAAATGTTTATGCTTACTCATTTGTTAGACTTATCAAATATTGACTGCCTATAAATGTAAGCCATAATTTAACCATCAGTTATTTTATTTATACTTAATGTTTGTCTGCAACTGTTTTCCTTTCAGATGTATAACATCTTGCACACCCTCAAGCATTCTTTTTATGAACCTAAAATTTACAAACAAAATGAGGTAACTTTTTACAGACATATCACACCACAATTTTGATTTGTTCTATTGTTATATTTGAATTCTGGTGTCACAAATGGACAAGTGTTAGGATTACTGGCTTGGTAGGAATGACTTATTTTTTGAACTAGTGTTTCGTATTGCCTAATAACTCCCATGTTTTAAGGAAAAAGATATTTATTGTAGTATTTATAACAATTTTATAGGTTGTGACATACCTATAAAACATAAAAATCTAACCAGAACAAAATAGATGCATAGAGGCACCCTGCCAAGGTTTTAAACATTGTGTAATTGAACCTGCTAAAATTTATGCTTCCCATTGGTGTTTGAGTCCGGTTGCAGGTTTGTTTTATATTATTTTACTGTCTTAATCTAAACCCATTAGTTCTTTATTAGATGCTTGTCATGTGGGCCTCAAGTTTCTTCTTGGAATCAGGATAGTCAAATTAGTTTGCTATTTCAGGATCCATTCATGGTTAATTTAAAAAGTGAGTGCTTTTTTTCTTTTCTTAAAGATAGATTTGAGGAAAAGGATAGAGAATACAATCTCAAAATACTTCAAAAAATAAAGGAAGAAACATTATTCTGTTTATTATTACTAATAACAAACCCCATAAAATTTACAAATTATTTACTCATAATAGCAATCCTATGGATGGCTTTTTAAATCACTTCTTTTCTGGGGAGTGCTATCCCCAAAGAAATATAGCAGAGAAAGCCACACAGTTTCAACTTTGAGTTTCTTCCATTTCCAATTTTATCCTCAGCTTCAAACATTCCTTATGAGTCTTTGCTTCAGCAACTCATTTCTTAAAAAGGGCAAACTAGATGGCGTTATTAATCTTTCCACTCTCTTTGCAGCTTCACAGATAAAGCAGCTCTTATTACTGTCACAATTTTATTCCCAAAGTGAATTTGTGACTCTATCACCAGAATGATCATGTTCTCATCGCCATGTCCCATCCGTCACAGGAAACTGAACTGAACCCGACTTCCACCCACCAGCCATTTCCTAGGCAATCACCTTTTATCTCCCTGAGTTGGACCATTAGGAAAATCTAATCTCATTTTTGTTCATCTCTCTTACAAAAGGAACTAAAAGACATTTAGTCCTCCTGTTTCCCTGGAGGCCTGAATACTGGGCCACTAGACAAAGGAAGCCATACATTTAGATCTCCGTTCACCCCCCACTACACTCCTCACTAGACTTCTCACAGGGACCAGTTATTCTTTGAAGGTCAAGGAATGGTTGTTTTTCTGCCCTTTCTGCAAGCTGTGTTTAAAAAAAAAAAGAAAGAAAAGTCAAGTGCCAAACATTGCCAAGCCGGTTCATGCTCTGTGATCAGATGGATGGGATTTCTGTGAAATCTCAGCCCTTCTCTAAATAGTGCTTGCCAATTTTTATTCCCTTGATGTGAAATTACTCCATTCTCTCAGTTTCATCACCTGTTTTTAAACTATTAAATATGGTTTGAATTATATTGTTAACTCTTTAAATTTATTGTTGACCTATGGTAAGAATGTTAAAATGAGTCATCAAAAGGACGTGCATTCTGTTCTACTCTGTAGAATTGCTATTTTGTCTTATGCTTCCCATAAGTATTTATGCCAAGCATATAATGAATGAGCAAAGCACTTGCTCATTAGGATTGATTAGCCAGTGACAGCTGCTGGAAGGCTGAGCCTTAAAGTATGAGATTGACATGAAATGAGGGAGACACAAAGGCAGAAAAAAGACCTGGGCTGTCTTTTGGCTGACTTAATTGCTACTAATGGAATGTTTCCTCGAGCTTCTTTCCTTGCTAGTAGTGAACTACATGCTTCAAACAGGGAGCTTTGCTGAAATATTTGGGGTGCCACAGTTTATGATTGACCCCTGTTAAGTATCCCAATGAACTAGGAATTGAAGAGTAATTATAGCTTTCAGTAAAACAAGAAGCAACTGTCAAAGGTGTGTATGCTAAGTCCCTTCTAAACCAGGCTGTAAGTATAATTCACAGAGTATAGTAGTGATGCAGTGAAGATAAGATCAGACTAGACATTCAAAGCTAAATTTTGCAAAACCTCCATTTTGGTTGTCAGTAGTGCAGCCTGCAGAGACATATCCAGCAGACAGTGTGAGGAGGGGAGTCATCCTTTACTCTCCTGCTTTTCCCATGTCCTACTCCTAATTGCCACAGAGTCCCACTTCTTTTGGCTTTTCACTATTGTGAGCTCTTACTAGCTCTCTCCCCTTCTTACCATTCCACCTATTCACATCTTTGTCATCTGTCTGTAAAGTGCTAACCTCTAACCAATTAGCTTTTATCTTGCTGTATCTATTGTCCATAACAGACACATCTGTCTAAAACACAATCTAGTTATAGTAGTTCCTTCCATAAAACTTGGTCATGGTTCCCTCTCTATACATAAGATCCACAATATGTACTGGTGCTAGCCTCCTCTCTCACTTCTCCCTTCAATCTAATACACTATATTTTCAATTTTGTTTCACGCATGTACTACCCTGTAACTTAGTTCTTTTTGTTATGTTGCCTCTAAAATGCCCCAAACCCTGCCTGAACCACTTGTACTTGCTAATTACACTTTCCTTGGACTCAGAGAAGATTAGCATTCTCCAGAAAACTTTTCAGACATTGTCCATCCCAGCACACATGAGGTGTCCCTCATTCATAGACCCTCTGGATGCTATAACTGCCCTTATTGCATTTCTGTTTACCTTGCTTGAATATGAGCTTCTTAGGGGTGCACTTTGGTTTCCTTTGTCTTCTTAGTCCCTTTGCATTCTACTGTCTCAGAGGCATCTCTTTTAGAGAAATAGAACCAGTAGGATATATAAAAGGGTTAATTAAGAGAATGGGCTCACATGATCAGCAGTGCTGAAAAGTCCCACAGCAAGCTGGAGAACCAGGAAAGCAGGAGGTGCAATTCAGTCCAAGTCCACAGATCTGAGAACCTAGAGTTCTGATGATTGAGAGCAGGGGAGGATGGATGTCCCACCTCTAGGTCAGAGAGAAAATTTGTCCTTCCTCCACTTTTTCTTTTCCCATTCAGACTTTCATTGGATTAGATGATGCCTTCCCACGTTGGTGAGGGAAGAACTTCTTTGTCTAATGTACTGTTTCAAACAATAATCTCTTCTGGAAACAGGCTACCTGTAAAATGGTGTTTCAGGAGGCTGAGACAGGAGGATTGTGAGTTCAAAGCTAGCCTCAGCAACTCTGCATTGAGATCCTAAGCAGCTCAGGGAGACCCTGTCTCTAAAAAAAAAAAAAAAAGGCTGGGGATATGACTCAGTGGTTGAGTGCCCCAGTGTTCCATCCCCAGTAACAAAAAGAAAAGAAAACAAGTGGGAGTGAAAATGTTTCTCATAGATAGCAGACATTGAAGAACTGACAAACATCCAATGCTTAGTACATCATCTGAGGCACTTAAATTGTCATTTCAGTGATGTGTGTTGTGTGTGTCAGAATCTTACTATATCTGCCTTTGTCCTTGCTTCCTACAACTAGCTGTGTAAAAGAATTAAGGTTTGAGTTTTTTATACATCCACCTAAGTTTTTACAGAAACACAATAAATATTTTTCAACGAATTATAGCAGAATATCTGTGACTGTGGTTCAAAAATGTCAGTTGTCTTTTCTAGTTCACTTTAGCAAAACTGGACAAGTGATATATAAAATTAGAAATCTGCATTTAGTTAAAATTTCTTTTTTGTATTAATTCTATGAATCTAATATATATTTGAGAACCAAATCATATATTTACTTTTTTAAATTAAACAGATCCACAATTTACATGATTCTTTCAGACAGTTAACATAATTATTATCCCTCTGGATATGTTTGATGATGCTGAATTTCCTGACAAAACGAATAATATTGAAATGTTTCACACCTCACTCCATAAAAATAATACAAATATTAGAACAATTGAGTGCACTGAAGTTAAAAATACAGTCATCCTTCCATATAAGCAAGTTCAAAAAGAGAAATTCAACTGTACTAAATGCATACCAACTATTTTTCTTATCTTTATTCTCAACAATATAGTATGACAATTATTCCCATAGCATTTACAAAATATTAGGTATTATAAATAATCTAGAACTGATTTAAAGTACAGGGGAAGACATTCATTTATCACATGCAAGTAGTACACCATTTGTATAAAAGAATTAAGAATATGTGGATTTTGGTATCCACAAGGTTCCTAGAACCAATTCCCTACATTTACAGAGGAACAACTGAATTTGGGTAGATGGTGCCCAGCTATAACTACTTTATAATTTGGTCTTGAAATGAATCAACAGGCGTAATTCCTTAAAATAAATTTGCATCTATGAATTTGATCATTTTCTAACATATAAAATAATAACTTTGAAAATGATCAATATACATATTAATGTTACATAATAGAAAATATTATATGCACATGTGACTTTTTATGGACCTATTAGATAATTATTTTAGAATGTAAAATTTAAAATTTTAAGTAAAAATTTAAGTAAAATAAAAGTAAAAATTTTAAGTATTTAAATAAATGTAAAACATTATAGCTTTCATGTAGACTTTACTCTCAGTAGTACAGAATGAACTTTTTAAAAACTTTCATTAAAAAATAAACTCTGGGGGCTGGGATATAGCTCCGTTGGTAGAGTGCTTACCTCACATACACAAGGCCCTGGGTTCAATCCCCAGCATCACACACACCTAGAACAAACAAACAAACAAACTCAGGAAAAGAAGGTTTATTTTGTGAATTTGTGCTTTCCATAAATAGAGTTCACCATGTTTCACTTTCTATCAGCACATGAGATCTTTATACAAAAGTCACATGACATTTTGGAGTTCATATGATATCTAGGTATAAAAAGGAATAAAATTATGGATACTTCATTTAAATCATTTGCTGGAACCATTTCCTTAACTTGCTCATTTGAGAAAAGTGTAATGGTGCATAGTTTCTGACCATTAACCTGGTTATTTGAGTCAAAGCCAAAACTAGTAGTGTCAAGGGGCCTTTTGCAGGTTCAATGAGATTTACTCTAATCCATGATTCTGGTTACAAAACCATGAGTTCATCACCATTTTGAAGAAATACATATTAGGAGACCTCCAAAACTTCACTTCATGTTTTTAAGAACCTTGATTATGTGTGTGATACTTTTGTCAGACTCTGACAAGATAAGCAAACTGAATCTTTTAGGAGATGGTTCTTCGTGACAGATGACAATAATCAGGAAAGGCAAGGTGCTTCATGGGGTGGAGAATATAAGATAGTTACATGAATACATACATTATGCATGTAATTACATATCTATACTTACTTCCTCCTGTATATATTGCTCCTCTTAATGCTGAATTCTAGAGTCAAATTCAAAATGCCACCCTCCTAGAATTTTTATGCTTTTATTGTGTGCTTCATTTTCTTCTCATGGTTGTTTCATAGTTCAGTTGATGACTGGAAAAATTCAACTGAAATTTAGAGGGGGGAATGAGGAAAAAAGGTTTGTGATTGTAAAAAGAAACACCCCCCCAAAAAAATTTTAAAAACTCAATATGTGATGGAAACTTTTCAAGTTTCAAGTTTCAGTATTGCCAGCTGAGTTCTTTGTGAGCAGACTGAAAGAAAGTAAAATGCCATCAGCTAAGAGGTTTAATGAAGTCCTACCACAGAATTTAACAAGAGAATGATTTGTGAGAACAGCTCCCTCCCTAACTGTTCTGATCCAGTAGTGTAAATAGGATGCAGAGCTTCACTCCTGCTGGGTTTTTTTTTTAATATTTGGTTTGATTGAGTCCCAGTATCATTTTGACATGTGATAACTTGACATATTTTTTTTTCCAGTAGTAAAGAAATTCTTGTGCTCTTGTAACTTAAAATTTCCACCAAAATGATCACTAAAGATGTGATATCCTTTTAGATTTCTTTCACTCATATACAGGTTTTGGATTACTTTCAGTTATTTCAAATGCACTGATATAAATTGTAAAAATTAATCAAAAGAAAAAGCCTTCACCAGGTGATCTTACTACAGAAAATTCGAAACATTCTCTTAATGTATGTGCCGGGCAAATATTTGAAGAAATAAGAAGAGCAGTCAGGTAGAAGAAATAATTGATTCATGAGATAATTTGGTGACAAGTAATTACACAGCACCACACTAGTAAATAGTACATCATGGGCCTTCCATTATGGTCTCAGCTTCACTGTGATTTATTCTTCTGTGTAACAGTGGATTGGGATTTCTTGTGAGGCAGTTATATGCATGTATAACTGAGCAACTATCTTTAGCAGCCAACATTATCAAATAAAGGTGTCAACATGGAAATATGTAATTGAGTTGTGTGGATCTATAAAATCTGAATCACTCGGCCTGAGAATGATATTCAGAGAAATAAATTACATTTTTGCCCTAGTCATTTACAGATAACTGTTTTAAAATGTTAGATTCTCTGCTAACAAGCTCACATAATTTTAAAACATGGAATTATTATGTGAAATTGTTTATCACTGAATGTAAAAGAAATAAACCTAAATTAATTTCATCTTGCTGTATTTTATCTGAAATTGTTCAGACATCAAGTAATAGAAATTATTTATTATTTAAATGACAATAATCATAAAGAGAATAATATAGAGTATATTAAGGATGCCTTTTTGTTATGGAAAACTCTGGATAATTCTATACATAAAATGATTGAAAATTGGATTTTTATTCATCCATATGTATTAACTATTTTATTATTTATTTGACATGATTTTATTTTCCAACAGATTTATGCAGTATTAAAAATAATTTTTAACTGCATTCATTTTTTGTAGATTTAGTAAATCTTTTCAGCATATTCCAAACATCAGGTAATCATTAAAATAAATAAACTTTAGAATTATGTTAGCATCTGGTGTCCTTTGAGCTTTATTTCAATAATTTAAAGTATGAAGTAATTATTTTTATTTTAAGAGGATTCTGCATAGATTGAAAAATGAACATTTTGAAATATCATACCCAAAGTTTGCAAAAACTGATTAAAATACCATGAGCACTTTAATTTGCTTTTAAACTATAATTCTCATGACTTGATAAATAATGTGCCAAAATAAACACACCTGCAGAAAATACTAAAATAGGTATAAGATAAAATATAGCTGAATAATTGCTTTATAACAGATTTATGAGGATAGGAAAATCCATAAATGGTTGTTAATGTTAGCTTTAGGACATTTATTTTGTGTGGTCGATGTTCTTAGGAGAGAATTTAGAGCACTGCACAATTAAAGCTGATAGATGGGCCATTTTACAAAGCTGCTTTTAAAAAGTTAACTTAGTGTATGGTAGTCATTTCCAACTGTACTTTTTAGTTTATTAGTTAAAGAGAGGAGGCGCATTTTTAGGCTTTTTACTCTAAAACATGTACACAATCGCTAGATAGAAATGAAAATTTTGGCTTTATTTACATATCTTGGGAATAAATGTGAAATTATGAATCCTATGCTGGATTTTTGAAACTTTCATGAATGGTAGTCTACAAATCATTTACTTTGGAATTATCTTACAAATGAGAAAAATGAGTTCCTATGTGTCTTTATATTAAATAGTCAACTTAAATCATGCATACTTAATTTCTTGACTGCATATTTTAAATGTGCAGTGAAAAACAAGGATTCTAAAAGCTGGAGACACTTGAATTCTAATTCTTAATTTCTTGACTATATATTCTGAAAGTTTATAGTGATTGTCCTAAATGATTATATCACATCACATGTTGGAGATGGAATTGGCTTTTTTGACATTGTTGCTAAGAGAAAATAAAATATAACATGAGTTGTTTCTTCTCCCAATTTTTTGTACATATGAAATATGTCTATGTAAGTGGAATCATTATGTATGTGTTTATTTAATGTATTACTATGCACATCATACATTCATATTACTTATTACTGATTTGGAGAAAAAAAAATAGAACAAAAATTACATTAAAGTAAGGTTTAAATCTTGAAAAAAAATGCAGTGTAATAAGAAAAGCGAGATTTTTAAAAGCTGGACATACTTGAATTTCCAATTCTTTTCTTACCTGATGAGCAGCTTTAAGAAAGCCCCTGAATCTTCACTTTCCAACCTTTGCACATTTGGGATATTGAATTATTTCTTTGCTAAGAGAATTTCTAATATTTTGGTCTGACATACAGCTAACATTGATAGCTTCTTCTTGTTAAACTGAGAGTTAGAACATGTATGAAATTTATGAAGGATAGAAGACCTGATTATTTCTTGAAAAAAGCATTGGATTTTGAGCTAAGATCTGAAGGGTGAGTAAGAATTAAATAGGGGAAGGGAGAGATTTTGAGGGATGGCGTGCATAGAACTGGAGGTAAGATGGAGCATGGTGTACTTAAGATCCAAAAGAATGTTTATGAGGCCAGGTTGAGGAAATGAGGGAGGGGTGGGGGATGGTTTGAGAAGACAGAGAGCATAATGCACAAGACCATGTAAAGGATTTAGCTCTCTGTTTTAAGAGCACTGGATGATATTGAAGGATTTTAATCACATAAGTTCTATGATCAGTTTAGTTTTGTTTTGCCTTGTTTTGTTTTAATCCCTCTGGTTGCAATGTGAGATTAGATTAGAAAAATACAAGTCATTAGTTAAGATGAGTGTCATTTGATAGCTTTGCCAGGGTTGTGGTATCCAGAAACAGATGGTTAAAATCACAAGTAGTTACAAAATAAATGCAATGACCATTGGTAATTAAGTACATCTTTCAGGGAGGATGGAAAAGAAAGCATTCTGATGTGATGCTTTCTAAAGGCTGACTTAGGGAATGTTATCATTAAAATGATGACCCTGAGATCCATGTCAGGTAATATGCACATTGTCATAGATGGCTGGATAGTTTTTTGGTTTTTTTTTTTTGATGTTTGGATTCTTTAATGGACAAATAAATAAGTAGAACCATTTAACAACTGTGCTTTGTGGGAGAGTATGGGTATTTTTAGAAGAGGAAGGAAAGGAAGAAGAGTGTTATTCATCTTTTCTGAGTTCCTGTGACATATCAGGCATTGTACAGGGTACTTTTACATAAATTGGAAGTGTTTGTTAGTACATATTCTGGACAATTCTTTTTTAAACTCTTTCAATAACCTCCAGCAAGGTTTCTCAGCTATGACACTGGAATTTTGAGCTAGGGTATTATTTGTGGTGGTGGTGGTGGGTTATTTTGTGTATTGTGGGATATTTATTAGAATCCCTGACTTCTGTCCTATGAGGTAGAGCTACTGGCCAGCCTCTCCCACTTCCTCTCCACTTCAGTTGTGACAGCCAAAATTGTCTCTAGAACTATGAGCTACAGAATAGCATTAGATATTTGAGTGGAGGCAAAAAGTTCATAGCATTTTATGTATCTATTAAATATATTCTAAAAATGCCCTTTTATTCTCTCTATTTTTATGTCTGAAAAATTGAAAGACATAATGACAGGCTTTTATGTTAAACTCAATCTTTTCACTCCCAAAGAAATCATACCTTGTATTAAAGTATCCTAAGAGTTTTAACTGTTAGAGATGTTATCATTCATGAGTTCCTGTGCATATCATTTTTCCATTATCCCAGTGACTGGGTTTTCTCAGTACAAATGTAGATCGTTTCACCACTTGAAAATTTGAGTGTTCCTCTGTTTAACTAAGTGTTTCTTCCAAAAAAGTCTTGTAACTCACTACCTTATATCCATTCATATTCTCGTGGAATGTGGTATTTACAGTACTAGTCTGTCAGATTTGTTAATTGAGCCCTGCTATTGAAAAAAAAACACTATAGATTAAATGGGAAAAAAATCACATTATGTTTAAGACTTGTTAGAAATTAGCTACTGATAATGAAAAACTAGTATCTATTAACTAGCAGAAGAATTTCTGAGTCAAGTTTATTTCATTAATAGCCAATTCAACAAAAATGCTTTTCTCTGTTGATTAGTAGGATTGCTCTTATCACAGATAAATTTGGTTAACTGAATCTTCCATTGAATCATCCTAGGAATGTAGCGTACTTTTATTATTTTAGAGCCAAGATCTCTGATACACTTCTCACTTATTGCTAACAGTGAAGAATTTCTATATTTAATTCATAAGGATAGATACAAATACGTTTGCCAATATGCCTCAATATTAAAATCTCATTGTGAAAATACCAAAATCTTAATCATAATAGTGTCATCATTTATGCAAATATTTCATTTACTTGGAATTTTCTGATGTGTCCTGAAATTATCATAGGATCCACATGTGTAAAGTACTTCTTCCTTTAAGATGATATGATCTGAAAAGAATGTTCTTGAGGACTTTTTCCTTGTAGAATATGCAGTTTAATATTTGTAATGGGAAAGGAAGCTACCAGGGCAGAAGGAGGTATCAGTTGTCCTGCTTTCCCTCTGAATGACCACATTCTTAAGACACTAGCACTGAAAGCACTTTAAGATTCAACTTGCCTTTGCCAGACAGGGTTATATTTAAACTGAGGTGGCCAAATGGAAACAAATCCCATTTTAAAGACCTCTAGAGACATCACAGTTGGCAACCACTTCGTGGTTCACTGACCTTTACTGTTAACTGCTTCTTTTCTACACTTTGCCTAGGATGTTCTTGCTATTATTTAGGCCCATTATCTTTTCTTCTGGCCTAAGTGTTTGTCAAAATTGGCTGCTTTCTCTGTTTATTAAACCCAATCTGGAGACTTCTGAAGGATCTATGGAGCTAACTTCTTTTCTTCAGAACAGAAAAGTCTTTCCTCCAACTCCTATATAATTTATTTTCAAACATTTATCATCTTTCGGACTCATGCCTCCTGAATATGACAAGAAGATGGAAGAAATATGAGGCATATTCTCTGCCTCCCTAACCTCCTTGCTTCTCTTTCCCACTCCCCACCCTTCCTTGTATTTTTTTCCTAGCTGGTCTATCCAAAGATTATTGTCTGAAAGTATATACTCTTAGATTATAGAATATCTCAAAATAAGGAGGCTTTTGATGCTACATTCAAAAAAAGGAAGAGAATCTTAGAGCATCTTTTTATTCTCTCTCTGTGTGTGTGTGTGTGTGTGTGTGTGTGTGTGTGTGTGTGTGAGAGAGAGAGAGAGAGAGAGAGAGAGAGAGAGACCGACCAGTGGGAGAAGGATGCTAAATTCTCCCCAATTTTTTAAACAGTTTTAAAAAAACTATTATTTAATTATATAATAATATTTATATATCTTCCAATACTTTACACAGTTATTGTTTTTCCTTTTTAGACTCAAAAGGTACCATAGAATTTTACAATGTCATACCTTATATGCATGATGTGAATTTATGCATAACACATATTTCAGGCTTTGCTTTACTCCCTCTTCCTTCCTCACCAAAAAAGAGGAATGTAGGTGAAAACAGTATATTTTTATTTAAATTCAGCCTCATGGCAAATTTTCTAATCCTTCACCCCTTCTAAATTCTCTTCTAAACTAAGAAAATTTAGAGCTATCACTGTAGATACTGCACAATGTTGCTAGATTAAGAAAAAAAAACAGTAAATTTTACTCTTTTTAAGAATGTATATTCATGGCTGGGGTTGTAGCTCCGTGGTAGAGTGCTTGCCTGACACATGTGAGGCACTGGGTTTATGGTTTGATCCTCAGCACCACATAAAAATAAATCAATAAAATAAAGGTTTCTGTTCATCTACAACTAAAAAAAATTTAAAAATATATATTCGCTTTTTAAAGGTATTTTATCTGCCTATTTATGTATTCACTTTACAAAGTACTTTTGCCAAAACATAATTTTTTCTCATATTCTAAAAGTGATAACTATTTTATTCAATTTATAATGATTACAAGTGAAGGAAGGGTGAAAATTGGTTTACCCTTAAAAGATTACATTACTTTTCATTGCAAAAGGGCAAACTTTTCAAGCAGCTTTAAGTCTGCTTTATCACTTCTTAGCTTCCCACGCTTTTAAAGACTTCAGCTAACTATTCTCAAAGGTGTTTTTATATCATAAGGAATTATTTAAAAACATATTTCATATGTGTATGTAGTAAATATTAGGTTAAACAGCTCTTAAAAGTTTAAGTGTGAAATCAAATCTATTCGGTGTCCTATTGCATGTGTCTCTACTAACTGATAAGTCAGTAGGAGAATTTGTACAGAGACATGATTTAGTCCAGAGACCTGGAAGCCATTCTTGGCTTAACCATCTGTGAACTTGAGAAAGTTATTTAACAATTTAGGTTCTCTGTCTTCTCATGCAGAAAGAATGAGGGTTAGACTCTTTAAGTTCTAAGGTCTCTTCCAGTGCCAGCATTTTATAGTTTTATTGTTTTATTAGAGGTAGAGACAGACAAGCTTTTCCTCTTTGCTAGAGTGAAGGGGACAGGTTAGATGTGCTCTGAACCTTAAAAGTGGAAAGGAAAGTGGAGGGGAGCTAGCCTAAGGGTGGGAGTTGAGGTCCCCCATGAACCCAGAACTTCAGAGTTAGGATTACAGATAAGCAGATTCCTAGCCACTCTCCCTTTTCCTGTGTCTTTCTGATGTAATCAACTGGACAATAATGGGCACTGACCGTTTTATAGAAGTGTTCCTGTTCTCTGTATGAAAAGAGAATCCTTTTACCTGACCCTAGGAGAAATGTAGATAAAGGGGAAATAGGTGTAAAAAAAAAATTTAAGTAAGTTTATATAATGTGGCCTTTAGAACAGAAGTGAGGGATGAAAATTTCCTTCCGGTGAGTAAAGGGATTTTATGTGGAGGATTTATTGGCTTTTATTTGTTTACAGAAACTGGCACAGATGCAAAGGGATGTTAATCTGTGAGCAGACAGGTTTTCATTGGGACAGGAAACATCATTTCCTGATAATCTTGGTTGTTAAAAGCTTAAATGATCATTCAAAATAGAGTTTTCTCAACAATCTCTGATGTTTAAGAAGCTTCTGTGTTAGAGGATGTGCTTACCTAACTTTTAAGATCCTTAACAGACTGAAAGTTGTCATTGATATGATATGCAAATGTAATAGTCTGAATTTCTTATATTGGATTTTAATTAATAAAATTATTCTAATGCTGTGACCCAATTGTAGTTAAAAACTCTACACAAGGAAAGGGATATTTTAAGTTTTAAAGTTGCTGCTTTCCAGTTATTATCTTGTTTTTTCCTATATCATATATTTTTTAAATATTTAATGAATTTTAAATTACAAAAATAGGTAAAAAAAATTAGAATTATTTTTCTAGTCTTCTGACTTAACTACATTAGTTTAATGGGATCAAACTTATTTTCACCAATTAAGCCAAAAATAATTTCACAATTTTTGTTGATTCAAAGAAAAATTTTATTTTGACAGTTCATTAGGTACTCTTGTATTAAATGTTTCTTCCTGTCATTTAACAGATACTATTGTTAAAGTATTATGAAATGTAAGAATGCCTACCTCCTCTATGGTTTTGAGTCTAGTTATGAAAGCTAGTGATACAATAAATGTTAAGCCTGAGTAACATTTTAAAACATTTTTTTAAAACATTTTTTAAAACATTTTTAAAACATTTTTTCTAATTGAATGACTGAAAATTATGCTAAATTTTTACTTTAGAATAAAAAAATAAAGAGAAATTATTTCACTCATTTTTATTATTGGAATGTGTGATTTAAAATGTGTTTTTGATTTACCTTAACATTTTGCATGTATTTTCCATATCTGCCATTTTATGGCATAGTGCATATATAGCAAATATATAACAGAGAACCTTGCCTCTGTTTTATAAGTCTACTATTTTATAGCATCAGCCCTTCATTTTTTAATTTAAACTACAGGAATATTTAGTAAGTCTAATTAATTTTGAGTTACTAGCAGATATAGGATCTATTTATTTGAAGTAAATGTAGTGTGGGTTTTGACTCTACTAATATGGAAAAGTACTGCATTTAACAGTAATTCTATGTATTTTTAAAATAAAAGAATTGTTTTGCATTAGTTTGAACATATATAATTTGAGCTTTCTATATTAAAATGCCCAACGTTTCAGCACTAAAATTAAGTAAGGTGATTTTGACTTATATCTAAGGTTATAAAAGTTTTTTCTGATCTTGTAATTTACTCACATTTTTCTATAGATCTTCTCATCTATAATATGCAAAAATTTAAGTGAAACATTTTAAAATATATTTCCTGATTGACTTATAATCATGGACCAATAGCATCTTGTCCATGTTAGAAATGCAGAATCTCAGGCCACTGCCCTGACCCATGTAACCATAATCTGTATTTTAACCAGATTGTCTGATGATTTGTATGTTTATTCACATGTGAAAGCATGATCTGAGTGGAATATTATTGGTAGCATGAATCTTTTAAAAACTAGTCTGTTGATGGAGTTATGGGTTTTAACATTCCTTATCTTTAAAAGATGATCAATTTTGATCTCTGTATAGCCTTAGTGGCTAAGATTTATAGTGTTTTTAAATCCATTACACATATAGTTATCTAACCTTTCTTCTGGTAGCAAAATGTAGAGTCATTGAAAAATGTTTTATAATTTCATGGTTACCATCAATCGTAGCTCTGCCATTTAATCATAGTAAAGATTTGAAGATTTGTTTCTATTTTTCTAAAATTATTCATAATTACACTTGAAATGCTAACAAATTTCCATCCATAGTGTGCTTATTATATCCAAATATTAACATGTTTTTTTTTTATTTTACATTAATAGAAGGATCATTGTTAAGTCAAATCTTATACTTTTTCTGTTTCATTTTATGTTTCCTTAATTTTATTTATTCCATGTTTTCTTTTTTTTTTTTTTTTGTTTTGTTTTAGTTGGGTCTGGTAAGTTGACATTTTATTCACCATCTTCTAATCACCGTGTCACTGTGACTGGAACTTCTCTTCCCCTTTCCATCCATACCCTTCCATGTCCTTCAACCAATCAGCCTCCATGTTTCACTTGTCATTGGCCACAAAGACAGACTGCACAGAATAAAGTCTGCAGGAAGTATGGGTAACTGGCAAAGAGTAAAGGTAATGGGGTTGCTAACTTTATGTCTTTATTAAATCATGTATGGTCTGCATCCTTTAATTTCTTCTGTCCTTAAATAAGTGATAAGTGCTAGGATTGATTGGTTAAGTACTATTTCAATTTACATCTTACAAGATTAAACAAACAAACAAAATATATGTCTAGAGAATAATTTGGTTTTTCCCCCTTCAGAATATTTATTAATTCATGCATGTCTAGGTTTTCATAGCTATAAGTCAGTAATAGTATTAAAGTTCTGTTGGTGAATAGCCTTTGCACTACAAGCTTTCTTGCATTCATTTTCATTTCTGTGTCAGATTCATTTCATTTTATATGAAATAACTACATGGTTTATCCACAGTTTATCAAATTTATTTTAATAAACATTTGTCCCTCTATAAAGAAAGCATCCTCATGTTTCTAAGCACTTACCTTAGGAGAAGGCTTTTTTATTCTGTAAGCTTCTAGAACACCATTTTTAGAGAATTTTACATGAATATGGTATGCTAAAGGGTATGTCACCCTAAAAGGTTCTCTCTCACTATTCTATAAGCTAAAAATTGACACAAATATTACTGAAATGACATTCCGTATTAATGCAGATAGGATGGACTGCTCAATAATTGTGATGCTGTCAATGGCTATTTGGGAAAAAAATTGCTTTCTTTATGATACCATATATACAAAATTATAGTTGGATTAAAAATTAAAAATAATAAGGGCATTAAAGTATGGGTGCAATTGGAGTTGAATATTTATGTAATGTATTATATTCTATACATATGTAATGGTATATTACACATTATCATATCATTTTATTGATACAATAACAAAAATATTGCCTAAACAGATTAGAAGGAGTATTAACAAAATGAAAAAAGACATTTATAACTGATATGAAAAGTTTTATCTTACCAACAGTTCTTAGAAATCAGAAATAAAATATAAATAAACATATGAACATAATATCCAAAACAAATAGAGCAGAACCCTCTGAACTGGGGCCAGAGAATCAGTAGCAATAAGTATATGAGGCACCTCTGAATCGGGAAGTGCTTGAGGAGGTACCTGTGTCCTGTTCTCAGAGGCAGAAAGGTAATGTGAAGACACATACTTAAACTCACAAAGGTAAAAATATTAATTAAGAGGAAAGTCTATTCTGAGGTTGGCAATGATGTTAATGTTCAGTGTTGATAAAATTTGGGAGAAAAGGCAATTTGTGTGCTATTAGTGAAAATCTCAGTTGATTAAAAGTATTCCTGAGCACAACTGAGCTATTTTTTAATGTGCTCTAGACCTTTGCATATTTTCAGACTTTGTAATTTTGCCTCTAGGAAATAATCTTGAATATCTTTAGGAGAAGGGTGTTAATCTTACACCATCTTTAAAAGTGAAAACGAGAAGAGTCTAAGAGTGGTTAAATAATTTAAGATAATTTGTAAATTGGTTATTGTAGAGTCATTAAAATGATATTATAGGAGAATATTTTAAAGCCAGTTTGCATGGTAGAATTCTAAGTGGCTTTTCTGTTTTTCCTCTTTGTCCAACTTTTCAAATTTTCAACACTGAATATATATGACATTGTCAGTATGATTATGCATATTTGATTATAGAAAGTTTCAATATTTTATCCTTCAGGGGCTGGGGATGTGGCTCAAGCGGTAGCGCACTCGCCTAGCGTGTGTGCGGCCCGGGTTCAATCCTCAGCACCACATACAAACAAAGATGTTGTGTCCGCCGAGAACTAAGAAAAAATAAATAAATGTTAAAATTCTCTCTCTCTCTCTCTCTCTCTCTCTCTCTCTCTCTGTCCCTCTCTCTCTCACTCTCTCTTTAAAAAAAATATTTTATCCTTCAGAAAACTCCAATATATCCTCATAAAATTCAAGTAGATGCATTTGATTAATGGCCTCAGTCTAGATTGGTAAACACAATAGATTGATAAATAGAAGCAAATTTAGTCCATGATTTTTTTTTTCTTAGAGATATGGCTACATCTGACATCTAATGTGAAAGTAGAGGATTTTTGTATTTTTTTGTTGTTGTTTTTTGGAGACAGGGTTTTGCTACATTGCCCAGGCTGGCCTTGAACTCCTGGTCTCAAGGTATTTCTCCTTCCTCAGCCTGCGAAGTAGCTGGAACACCCTATGCGTCACTGAGGCTGGATGAAGAGGATTTTTAAAAGCTTTATTTCTGAGACATGTCTTGTGGCTGATGTCACTGTTGATGTTGGCTTGAGAATATGCCTACAAAATACAGTAAATTCATTTCCAGGCAAATATCCTGTGTAGAAGGATTGCTTCAGGATAAATGTAGTTAGCATGAGGGTTTGTGTGCCTTGTTCCCCACCAAGTCATTGAGGTTTTGAAGAGAGCTGGCATTTTATAAAAGAAACACAGATTCTGGCACACATTCTTAGACATGCTCCTGAGATTTCGGAAAGAGACCACCCGAAGATTTTGCTTGACTAAATGGTTTGAACATTTATATTTTCCTACTCAAATTCCCTTCATATTGGAAAGTCATATTCTCCCACTCATCTGATTAATCACTTGGTTTTCTTTCATTGTAAGACACCAAACTCTAGACTAGGTTTTGTTATTATCCATTCAGTCCTTTCAATTTCTTGGTCTGATTTCTGTGTCAATTATTCCAACCCTTAAGTAAGGAATAAAATGCTCCTGTATGGATTTGTACTGGAGGAAAATCCCGAAAGGATGATGTACATGCCTATTATTATACCTGGGTAATGATAGTGTTTGTTAAATTCATGAGTAAACCACTCAATTACAATCATAGTTTAAAAAAATTATAAGCTAGAACTTCACCATTACCAAACTGAACTTAAACTGTATCTTCTAACTTTGTATTTTCTTCCCTATAAGTTAGAGGACATTTGAAAGCATTTGACCTGATTTTTCAGGTCTCCTATAATTTTCTAGTCAAATGGTATAATTTCTACTAAACCTCAATTTTCTTAAAAAAAAAAGAAAGAAAGCATAGAAGAAAGCACACTAATCTAGAAGTTAGGAGATCTAATTACTTTCTTCAGTTTTGCCATAATACAATCTCAGAAAAGTCATTTTACATTTCATTTTTAAGGGATTTTATATTTTAAATATATTTATAAATAATGTACATATTAAATAGACTTTAGTGTTTTTTAATGACTTATGTATTTAAGTACCCAGAGTAAAGGGCATGTCAACTATTTTTTGTAAATGCATAAGTTTATAAGTGTATTATATAATACATACTATACATATATTATACATTTGCTGCAGTTGACTAGAAAATATTAAACAAGAGAAAGAATCTTAATGAATACTGACTTTTAGTAACAAAGAAGTAAGCAGAATGGTAACATTTGCAGTCTAATCTGAATACAATTTTTGATTCATATTTACTTTGGGGAGTTACCTTAAGTGATGACTGACATAAGTAACTGAAAATACTTTTAAAGAAAACTTTAGAAATAATGAAAAATCCTTAAAAAGTGTATCAGAATAATCCTGTCCTGCTAAATGTCTGGCTTGAAACATTTGTTCACTTGAATTTGAACTGAGACAAGAGAGAAGAATAATTAGGTGTTTCAGACAGCCAGCCGATAAGAAATGGATAGGAAAGTGTAAACAGTAGGTAAAAGGATTTAAATTCAGTACATATTTTTCCATCCTCAAAACTCATCCTCAAAACAAGATTTTTTTTTCTTTTTTGGGGCCAGGATTGCTTAGTCAGCACACCTAATGTTTCCAAGTGCCATTGCGCCCAATGTAATTGACACAATTTTGTGACACTCTACTTACTGCTGGATGAAGTGGCCATTTAAGCCTGTATAAATCAAACAGTTTGGACAAAGCTGGCAGTATTTATAATGTCAGGATGAGCAGATGTTTCAAATTTGCCCTCATTTCCATATATATTCTGTTTGAGCATGCCCTTGCCTATGTAAATGAAGGAAGCATTTGACTGCACTATTGCTTTAAATTCATTTCTATTCAAGCAACTGGACTGAAGATTTGAAATATTATAATTTGCCTGGTAGCATTTCAGGAGCTTTTGAGTTAAATTGAAGTAATTTCAGGACCTGCCTGCATCAGAAGGTCCTTGTGTATATGATTAAAGTTCATTCACCTTTAAGCACTCTGAATGAGAAAAGATAATATTTATTCATACATATTTCAGGTACTCTTTGAATGTGAAGGGTCAAAATGTAGCTCAAGAATTATCTTAAATTTGAAGGTTAATCTTAGGAGGTCAAGTCATTAAAAAAAAAAAACCTTTTCATAATACATCTCTATTTCATTCTATAAATATGCACTTAACAGTTTAACTTAAAATTAAGGGTGAAAATTGGTCAATTATTAGTAGTATACATAATGTGTTGTATAAAAATAAAGGCAGCACTTGGGTTATCAGGAAGCTGCCTCAAAGTTGGGATCTTAACTGCATGCTTCTGAGTCAATGTAATTTTTTCATCTCCTTTAGAACCTCCACATTTTGTTGTGAAACCTCGTGACCAGGTTGTTGCCTTAGGACGAACTGTGACTTTTCAGTGTGAAGCAACAGGAAACCCTCAACCAGCTATTGTTTGGAGGAGAGAAGGGAGTCAGGTACAACCTTTTACTAGTTTTGTTTTTGTTTGTTTTGTTTGTTTGTTTGTTTTTAATCAGTAGAAATGGGGGCCTGTTCTATGAGAAGAAAAACCAATGTGTGATGTAGCTATCTAGCTGTTCCATTAAGAGAATCCAGAAACTGGTTCCTCTCAGAATGAGAGGAGGCAAGCTATTTTCCTTGCCTTAATTCTCAAAGCAGTATTTTCCTGCTTCCATTTGGTACAGAGGGTGGTATGTAGAAGTCACTGTTGTATCATGTAAGTGTTATTTTTATTTCTACTTCAGAAATATTAAAAAAACTACTCTTTTTCCACATAATTGAATTAGCATTTCTGTTATTCAAATATCTAGAATTAAAAAATTAAGTTCCAAATTTTCAATTCTATGAATATTTTAACAAAATTATCACAGGTGAAAATAGGTTAAAAATCATAATTGATAACTTATATATATTGATATTAATTGATATTGTTAATCATATTATTTGCAATTATATGTTATGTAATTACATATTACATACCATATTCAAGTTTTTGTAGATGTTCCACATCTGAGATGATGAGTTAATATTGATGTCACCTAAATTATAAGTTCATTATATTCTTTTAAACTGTCAAATCTGATCATTATTTGCCAGTAATCCTATTTTCTAAACATTTTATAATCCAGAGTTTTCTATCCACACTAGAATATAGAGATCTACACTCTTTTAAATTGACTCTTGGGCTTCCATTTAATAAGAAGAAATATTAAAATAATTTAAATTATCTTTTTTATCTCATTTCTTAATGACTTCCCTCTCACAGGAAAGCAAAACATTTCTCTTCACTTATTTTTGATGCTTGTAAAAAACTGATTCTTATTCATTTTTAATAGTTATTCCTGACCATTTTTGTTTTTGCTTGAATCAATCTTCGGTGTTTTGTTTCATTGTCTTGCTTCTAATGTACCCTTACAAATAACAAACAGGTAGTTTACTGATGGAACTCAATAATCTTTTATAGACAATATGTTCAAGTTCACTTCTGTTTTTACTTTGGTAGACAAATATTGATTTATGGTATGTAAACTATCATTTTTATACTACTATAATGCTGGATTCTAGGATACTCCAGTTGGCCTCCCAGGATTAAATTTGCTGATAGCAAGTTAAAGACAAAACAGAACAAAATATTTTAATGCAGTAGGAAAAATTGGAAGTAGATTATAGAAGAAAATCTGGATAGTAAAAAGAGTGAACCCACTAGAAGTTTTTCTTAATAGTATAATATATAGATGATTCACTTAAGTTATTTAAACTCCAGATTAAATTTCCAAAAAAGTTTGGTTTCATGTGGTTTGGTTTAATGATACAAGTCATTTTTCGTTAAAATTTTTGTCATTACATATGTATCTGTGGATCACTAATTAATCCTTAATAAAAATGATGTATGCTAAAAAGCACCAAAACTCTTTAAAACAAGCAACTTTATTTGATTAGAAGAAAAGTTGATATTCTTTATTTTATGAACTTCAATTAGTATGGATCATTATTATGCATGAAATGTACACTCGAAGAAGCATGATCTTTTGATTCAGAACAATATAGAAATTTCAAAGAAATCCATTCTAGAAAGTTTTACCTTTTTTAAAATTTATTTTTTTTTAATTTTGTACCAGGGATTGAACCAGGGGCACTCAATCACTGAGCTACTCCTCAGTTCCCAGGCTTTTTTCTTTTTATCAAGACAGGGTCCCAACTAAGTTGCTCAGAACCTCAATAAATTGCTGAGGCTGTCTTTCAATTTGCAATCCTCCTGCCTCAGCCTCCCAAGCCACTGGGGTAACAGGTGTGCACCATTGCACCTGACAAATTCTTACCTTTTAATATGAAAATCTGGATAGCAACTGTTAAGGTTCCTGGACATTTATAATGGGCAGCTAATGAGATACTGGTCATGATGCCAAAATGGTATTATACTCCATTATAATTTATAAGAATGAATCAGAATTCTATTCTGCTTATGTAGTAAAGGTCTTAAGGTTTTTCTGGTAGCAAAATGTAAACCAAGGATTTTGTCATAGTGGGCTTACATGTATAAAATCTTCTATACTAATGATACCTAATATCCTTATGTTGTTTCAAAATTGATAGTTATAAGACCATATGTCAATATTGAGATTGATTTAAAATTTTACATGATCCTATTTAAGCCTGCCTTGTTAAATCCATGTGTGTTTAATGATGTTTATACATGTACACATCTTTATATGTGGGTATATGACGAAAGAATATTGAGTTTATTTTTGTATATATATATGTGTGTATTTATACATATTCACATATATTTATAAATGTATATGTAGCTTTGCCAAAATGTTGGAACCTAGCATTTAACCTATTTTAATTCTTTCCTCCCAAATTCTGGCTTTAGAATCTGCTTTTCTCATACCAGCCACCACAATCATCCAGCCGGTTTTCTGTCTCTCAGACTGGTGACCTCACTATTACTAATGTTCAGAGATCTGATGTTGGTTATTATATCTGCCAGACTTAGAATGTTGCTGGAAGTACCATCACGAAAGCATATTTGGAAGTTACTGATGGTAATGTCAAACATTTATTTCAGAACGTTCAATTTGTCCTAGGATCTAGAGAGAATGTCAATAGATGTATTTTTTCCACTTTAAATATTTTTACAGATATTTTAATGTAAAACTTAAGAGTATATTTATACAATAATAAGTTCAAACTTTTACTTTAATATAAATGAACTAATGTCTAGTATCAAGTTAGATTTGTAAAAGCATAACAGTTATCCAAGGAGAAGTTTATAGTTGTACACAGGAATATTTCATGTTTTGGAGATGAAAAGATTATTTTGCAATCTCTTATTGTAAATTATTGACTATTGTGTTTTCTCTAAATTAAGGTAACAAAATGAATTGGTCATAAATCCAAAGTCTAACAACTCACAATCAATGATAGTGAACAAGTTTTTTTTTTAAATGATCTGATGTTATTCTGTTTATCAACATCTTTGAATGTGATAGATTAACACCAACTATAAAGATATGGTTAATAGAGAATAATCTCCAGATTATAAGAGAGTAGTGATAGTTTGAAGCTCAAAGAGAAAAAATACCTATAAGGGTATGCAATGTATATATGTATACACATCTATTCCTACATAAGGAAGATAACTATAAATACATTGGATGAACACAAGTGGTTTTGCAGAACCATTGAAAGCATAGATAGTACACACAATATATTAGTCTATGTGTAATCAGGAAATATTTCCAAATTAAAAATAGAACTGAAAGCATAATACAGTTAAGAAGTTTGTTGCTTCTAAAACTAAATATATTAGAGCAATTGAAATGATTTTTTACCCCCAATTCTAAACAGTAGGTAAAGGAACATGTTAAAGATGAAACAAATGTCTTTCAAAGATGGTGATGGAACATGAGTCAGGGAAGAGAATCAGTAATAAAATATATTTGTTCTGTTCATTCAATTTGCTTGTTTTTAAACTTCAGATAATGATTTAAATATCATACACAGTAGCATTTCTTTAATTAGAAACTGTGGAGTCATCTTTGACACTCATCCTTCCTTATCACTGAATCCACTCAATAATCTTTCAAATCCATCCGGTTATCTTTATCACTCCCAGTCCTAATCACCTGAAACTGCAATAACCTACTAATTCCATCCTTTCTTGTTCACTGCACTCCCAAATTACATTTTCATATTGTTGCTGGAGCGTTTTTTTTTTCTCTAGACCGCTCTTTTTCTTCCCAGTTATATAAATGGAAATATAATATGCATACTGTAAAGTAAGTCAAGTAAGCAAATGCAGTATGATTAATTTATTCACATAATGACCACTCAGATCAAGATATGGGGCATTTCCAGGACTGTAGAAGGCTTACAATTATTAGTTAATAAGCCTCTCTCTGCAGAGATAAAATGACTTTTAGGACTTTCATCACCATCGATCAGTTTTGCTTATTCCGGAAACTCAACTAAGTGAAATCACATAGTATCTAATCTCCTGTGTTATAGCATCTTTGGTTCAAAATAATGTCAGTGAAATTCATCCATGTATATAACAGCAGTTCATTCACTTTTTAGTGCTGTGTAGTACTTCATAGCATAAATAGGCCATAATTTATTTCTGTGCTCTTTTACTGATAGATTGTTTTCAGTTTAGGGTTTTAATTAGTAAAGCTAAATATTCTTATACAGTCTGTTGATGGGCACGTGCACTTACTTATCTGGGTTTGCTTTTTGGTGGACATGTGTACTAATTTTTCTTCTTTTCATTTTATCATCTAGTTAAAATACATTTCTTTCTCAGATGTATGCATTGTAATTATTTCTTCCTATTCTCTCTCTTTTTTAAATCATAGTTGTAGAGGGACAGCATGCCTTTATTTTTATTTATTTTTTTAATGTGGTGCCGAAGATCAAATCCAGTGCCTCACACATGCTATCCAAGAGCTCTGCCACTGAGCTACAACCCCAGTCCTCTTCCAATTCTCTTCGTGGTTATTTTAAGTATTAGGAAGTTAATTTTAATAATGATCAATGGGTAATAATTATTTTTCTTTTATTATTAGCACTTTTAGTGTCCTGTTCTTTCCTCAGGCTACAAATATGTTCTTTCTTTTTCTAAAAAGTTTATTATTTATTCCTTTGAGATTCAAGTTTTTGATCCATCCAAATTAATGGTGTGAGTCATGAATCAAAACTCTTTATTTTCCTTATAAGAAATCTAATTGTTTCTTCATCACTTATTGTCAAGACTATTCTTTCCCTAACTCTGGTGGTATTCTATCATGATTCAGATGAACATAAATTAGTAGTTGATTTGTAATATCTCTTTTCTGGTCCAGTGACCTATTTATGCCATTACATAGGGTCTTACTTATTGCAGCTTTATAGTAAGTCTTAAAGACTGGTAGTATTAGTCTCGAACTTTATTTTTCATTGTTTTAGGCTTACTGTTGAAGATCCTCTGCATTCCTTATAAATTTTAAAATAAACTTATAAAATTCTGTACATATGAACCAATAACCAATAAAAAATTTAGATTCAATTTTAGTACTGGATTATTTAGTGAGAATTAGCTTCTTAGCAACCTGAAGCTTTCAATTCAAAGAAATGGTATATATCCCACATATGCCTTTTAATTTGTTTATATGTTATAAAGTTTCTCTTAGTAATATTTTATAGTTTCCTGGATACAGGTCATGAATATGATTTAGTAGTGTTATACTTAAGATATTTTATGTTTTTTGATGAGATTATATGTGTATATTTTAAGTTTCAACATTTTCAAAGTTTCATCATTGAATTGTTTAAGGAAATTTTCTAGTTGTACAATTGACTTTTGTATATTAACCTTATGTCCAGCAACTTTTCTAAATCCACATATTATTTCTCAAAAATTTTTACATAGGTTATTCTGAAATTTTCTTGTACAACATCTGTCAACTTTAGGTAGATACTTTTACTTCTTTCTTAATGTGGTACCACTTGTGACTTCTTTGTGTTGTCCTATATTGTTTATAAGCTTCAGTATAGTGAGTAGAATTGGTGATGGTCAATGTAATCATCGTGATCTTAACTTCCAAGGGAAAGCATTTAATAATTCACAACCACACATAATGTTTACTAGAATTTTTGAAATTATTTCATATTTTTAAAAACTACGGAGGACATTTTTAGAACACAAATTTTCATTATTTGATGGACTAGTGCTCACAGAATAAAGTTTATAGTCTTTAAATAGCACCATGATACTATCACAAATGGTTTGTATTTTTGAGATTAGACATGCATAGAACATTTACTTAAAATTTTTTTTTTGAATTTTTTAATATTTATTTTTTAGTTTTTGGTGGACACAACATCTTTATTTTACTTTTATGTGGTGTTGAGGATTGAACCCAGTGCCATATGCATGCCAGGCAAGCGCGCTACCGCTTGAGCCATATCACCAGCCCCCCAAATTTTTTTTTAAAAACCTAACTAACCCTGTGAATTAGGGATTTATTCCTAGTAGATTGTTCATTTCCAACACTAAATGGGGTGTTCCACCTTACTGTTTTTGTTGCCTGATATTTCATTCTAATAATTACCATGAAAGATAGTAAACCCTAATTTGAAATTTGTCTATTAAATTCTAGGTTTGATTTATAAATGTACTACATAGGTGTTAAAAGTTTAAACGTTTCATTGGTATTTTTTTGAAATTTATGATTTTATTTTTTATACCTAAAGACATGGATTGCCTTAATGAACTATTAAATCTTTCAGCACTGGTTTACATATTAGTTTTTTTGTAAAAAGGACAAGTAGTAATATGTATATAGATGTCTAGTCTTTTACAATTAGCCAAGCACTTTCATACTTCTTATTACATTTAAATGTCCATAGCAATCCCCTGAGCTATTAAGAACAGATATTATTATCCTCATTTTACATGTTGAAAAAAATCTGAGGCTTATAGAAGTTAAAGAACTTGTCCAAAGTCTCATGACAGATGATAGAGCTGATCCTTTTCTTGCTTTATTTTTCTTAACTGCCCAGTGGAAATCATGCAGAAATAGATGACAGAGAAACTGCACCAGTAAACTGGGTTGGAATGGAATAAGGAGGTATGCCTGATGCTAAATATGATGCAAATAACGAAGGACTGTAGACATAAAGAAAGTTGAGTAAATTCCAGGTGTCGGATTGCTTCTATATATTATGAGACTGCCAAATATAACCACACCTTTACTGGACTTAATTAAAATCAATTATAGAGAAGCACTCTGCTACTAATTTAATTAATGTCTGAAACTACATGTTCATTCATTCCCTATAATGAAAGGAATACCTCAATGCAGTCAAATATTTTCCTATTTTTATAATACATATCAAAAGGGGCTTCTAATTTGTTATTAGCAACCTCTACTGATAGTGTGGAACAGATTAAAATTTCTAACCAGTGGAACTACTGGTTTACATTTTTCAACCATGTAGTATCTTAAACATTCCTGCCAAGTTTCAAAATTTAGCTTTCTAGAATACATCTTTTGGTATCAGCAAATTTCACACCAGTGATGACATAGAGATAATTTGAAGAGTAGAGTGGAAATGCACACTTGCTGATTTCATGCCATTGCTTTTCTTTAAAAAAAAATTGAATGCAGAAAATTAGTAATTATTGCATGATAAATGAGGAACAACTTGAAGTGTGACTCTAGCTTGTGAAATCTTTGGTGCATACAACTTTGAACATGACATATCCAGATTTGTAAATTTTTGCACCCCAAATTTAGTTATTCTGGCAACTGGCTTCCTTTAATCAGGCAATTTCTTACAATTTTCTTTTGAGTATTTGTGTTTTTGTTTTTTTTTTTACTCTAACTAGTATCCAGATATTTAAGGCTTTATAGTTTTAATTTTTTTCTGCAATTTTATTTTATTTGTTTTCATTCCCCAATACTTGTTTTAGATTTTCCTTAAAGTAATGACTTGATCTCAGTAAAGTTTTCAGGTTGTAGAATTTTTATATAACAAGAATAATTTTTTTTAACAAGAATAATTTTATCTACACATAATAAAAGTGCTTCTCGTTGTTACTTTTCATAGTGCAATTAAATCTATTATGAAGTAACAGAATGGTTTAAGTGCTTTTGTCATTCCTGATAATTCTAATAGAGGAGTATGATATTTGCCAAGTTTGAACATCTTCATGAGCTATCTTTGGATCAGGCTGCCAACAATGAATTTGGGCAATTTTTCAGTTTCTTTGAATTTGTTATACTTGGGTAATTTTCAACCCATATCTATTTTAATAGAAAAAAATCCTAGATAAATAGACACAGGGTGTTTGATCCTATTGAGGTTTGAAAGTCCAAAGCACCTTTTTAAATCCAAAATCATATGCTGCTCTAGTACCATCATTTTGTTGTTGTTGAGCACCAAACAGTTTTGAAATGTCACATCGGGTTTCGATCATTCATTAAAATTTGTCTCGTGTGTTTCCTTGGGAAAAATGTTTTTATTTGGTTTTGTGTTCTGTTTTTTTCATGTTTACAGTATTCCATGTGCACCACTACTTATCTACTTCATCATCCACAATCCTCCTTGAGTTCTTGAACTCCTAAATAGGTTCCTTGACAATGCAGCAAGCTCAGTCAGTGGTTGGCCCTTTGAAAGGACATTGTATCTCTTCTTAATATTCTGAATCAGTGCATCATATAAATGCATTCTGAATAATGCATGTCTCCTACTTTAATTATTTGTTTAATTATCTTCAGTTTGTTTCAAAGCCTGCAGCAACTGCTATTGCTTGGATGATTAGAAAATTGCTTCCAGTTGCAGAAATCTATTTCCTGTTGTTTCTTCTGGCAGTGACTGCAGACCGGCCTCCCCCAGTCATTCGACAAGGTCCTGTGAATCAGACCGTAGCTGTGGATGGTACTTTAGTCCTCAGCTGTGTGGCCACAGGCAGTCCAGTGCCCACAATTCTGTGGAGAAAGGATGGAATCCTTGTTTCAACTCAAGATTCCCGAATCAAACAGCTGGAGACAGGAGTGTTGCAGATCTGATATGCAAAGGTAACTTCCAATGACACACTGGACTTCCTGTTTTGTTCCACTTTGTTCTTGTCTCCAGAAACTTGTGTTGAGACCTCTTAGCATGATTGAAATATTGAGTGAAAGTATGAATGTATTTTTTATTTGATGCTTGATTTTTTGCAGGCATTTTACTATATGCACTTGAGATGATTTGACTCATAATTTAGCCCATGAAAAGCAATTTTTTGTTTTATGGAGGAGGATAAAAAATAACTTAACCTGTTGAGGAAAGTAGATGGGAATTTGTGGGGGAAAAATACCTTCTAAATAGTGGTATGATGCAGTCATTTCATAATGCATTTTCTAAGTTATATTCCAGTAATATTTTATGTGCAGTGTACTTACCGTTCTTCTATTTTGAGTATTTGGTTCAAAATTTTGCAGTTCCAAAGCACTGTACATGCAAAGAAACCTATAAAGCAATGTACACACTGACTAAGCATTTCAAATCAGAATGTTAAATGATTGAAAGCCCACAGGTTTGGGGGAAACATTTAGGAATTTACCTTCCTGGGTGTCATATCTCATATCAGATTTTTCAGGACTGTATTATTTGTTTTGATTTTCTTTTTCTTTTTTAGGTCAAGACAAGCTCCTTAAAAAAGCATATGAAAGAGTTAGTTTTGACAGCAGTAAACATAAATTGAAATAGCTTTATTACCTATTGTGGGTGGCTTCTTTGGAATTTTGAATCAGCATCACAGTTAATTTCTGTATGCCTCAGAAGTTAATATGTTGTGCTTTTGTGTTACAACTGTTGTGACTTTGTTATTGCAATTGCCAGAGCAAGATGACAAGGGTTTTGTTTTATCAAATGTTACTTGAAAATAGAATTATTACAATAAGCAGAAGTATAGAGGTTTATTGAGTTGCTAATGATTTTGAAATTGAATGTGTGGTCTGTGTTTGTTTTTTGGCATTCCATCTTCAGAAGGGCGAGAGAGTGTTTATTCAGGCAGGAATTTGGCTTCATACTTCATAGACTGCCTTAAGTTTTCATTTAAAAAATTAGGGAAAATAAGAATGATTACTTTTTAAAAAATTATAAGAAAATATTTCATGCTTATTCTTTTTCTACAACATCTGTTTGTCTCAAATATCCATATAAGTGTTACAGTGATAAAATATGCAATAAGCCTTATTTTGTGACTTATTAATCATAGAGATATAATTTAGCCATAAAGATTAGCCCTTTGATTTTGAAGAATTATATACCTTAGCAATTATTTATTGTCCCTGGTATTGATAATAATGTCAATTGTAAATTTTTAGTTAATGTAATTAATACTATATTCTATTATACAATGAGAATAATCATATAATTTTTTTTCCTGTCCTCCTGTAATGTTTTAGATTCAATAAAAATATGTTCGATTAAGGGAATGTTCCTACTTAGTGAATTTTAATGCAGTTATCCATATTCATGGACCATATACAAACCTGTAATTGCTTTTCCAGCCCAGTAAGCTCTTGATTGTTGCAAATATTTATCTTCTGTCTGCCTCTGCAGCTGGGTGACACTGGTCGGTACACCTGAATCGCATCGACCCCCAGTGGTGAGGCCACTTGGAGTGCTTACATTGAAGTCCAAGGTAAATTATTGTTTTTGCCTTAAAAAGAGGCTGAAAATAAAGTTAGTTGTTTACTTTATGGTAAGTTGGTGAAGTAAACATCCTGTTCCTGAGTAGATGTGTGGATAAGTCATCTACATTTATATGCTTATCTGAACATGGATAAACAGCTTCCTTTTATCTCTTTCCCACTTGTTAGAATTTGGAGTTCCAGTTCAACCTCGGAGACCTACTGACCCAAATTTAATCCCTAGTGCCCCTTCAAAACCTGAAGTCACAGATGTCAGCAGAAACACAGTCACTTTATCATGGCAACCAAATTTGAATTCAGGAGCAACTCCAACATCTTATATTATAGAAGCCTTCAGGTAGAGTGAAAAGGACGTTTTTTGGTTGTTCTTTTGTTTAAAAAAAATTATGCATTTAATATGCGTGTTCTAACTTCTGTATCTGTCTTTAGCCATGCATCTGGTAGCAGCTGGCAGACCGTAGCAGAGAATGTGAAAACAGAAACATTTGCCATTAAAGGACTCAAACCTAGTGCAATTTACCTTTTCCTTGTGAGGGCAGCTAACGCTTATGGAATTAGTGATCCAAGCCAAATATCAGACCCGGTGAAAACACAAGGTAAATATTGATTTACTTAACCTGGTGACACCTACTTATCCTTAGAGTTATAATTGTACAGGCACATCATTTGTACTAAATGCTAGGATTGTACATTTACAGTCTGTTCAAATTGCTTAACTAATTTTTTAAATACACAGACACAGTGTCCACAAACTTTATTATTTTCTGTTTTAGGAATAGGAAGGTAAGGTTGATAACAGAGAGAACTGTTTCTCATAAAAATACAAATTCTTAAGGCAAAAATATTACATGAATGTTTGTGTATTATATTCAATTTGTTGATTTTTAAATATAGATATATGTGGATATAATATCCTAATCATAAGGCAATTGTATTTAACATTGAATATACTATTTATGTTTAAATTCAGTACTCATCACCTTCTGGGTGAGTTTTCAGGATTTCTATCTTAATCAAGTCATACTTTTTCAAAATCACACAAATGTAGGAGATATTTGGGAACTTGTTCTTAATTCCTATGTCCAATCACCCTCCTACAAAGCATGGAAAATATTTAGGTCTTTATATTTGTTTGACTGGTCTTTCATTGTTGATTATATCAGCCAAAATATTTGAGACTCTTCAATGTAAAATACCTATAGATTGATCAAAGGTAGGTTGAAGAAATAGATAAAAATTTTAAAAAGGACATGTTTAAAGCTGTTTCTAAGCCATTTAAAACTCAAAATTTGGTTCACTTGGACTGTTTTGGATATGGCTTTTAAATTCTCTGAAGAGAAATTATTTTATCTCTCAGTAGACAAATTATTTTTTTTAAAGAGAGAGGGAGAGAGAGAGAGAGAGAATTTTTTATATTTATTTTTTAGTTATTGGCGGTCACAACATCTTTGTTTTGTATGCAGTGCTGAGGATCGAACCCGGGCCGCACGCATGCCAGGCGAGTGCGCTACCGCTTGAGCCACATCCCCAGCCCGACAAATTATTATTACCTTTTACTCTCTTGCTCATTTTTATTATTTTAGTGCTCTGATAGAGACTCTTATATTACATTGAAATTAAAAAAAAAGAATCATTTGAATTAACCTTTACCTTTCTTATAACCTATATCATTGCAATTAAATGTACTTGTTCTTATATTAGCATGGAAAGATAATTCTTAGAGGTGCTAATTGGAAATACAAAATTCTTTTTCCAACATAGAGGGGAATCAACATTTCTCTTGTAAGTTAACATTTCCAAAGGAAAAATCACAAATTAGTTCTGATGAAAGAAACAAATTATGTGCAAGGTGACTAAAAGACCAGAACAACTTTTCTCCTGGTTCAGAAGGGGTCTGCACATTTTGTCTTTTCTAATGTGTGTATTAACAATCTTTATGGAAGGGATTCTGCCTCAGAATTCAAGAGAAAGCAAGCTGAGCTAAAGAACATGCCCACGTCTGTCTGTCTCTGGCTGTGTGAATTCAACACACCCAGATGCCTATATTTGCTGTTATGAGTCACCTCATCAGGAGCTTTAATACACTTGGAGCCCGCCCTGAGGCAGTTTGAGGTTTTCAATGTTGGATACGCATTTGTAAAGAATGCAGAAACTATGGCAGCTGTAAAATGAATTTAAACTTTTGTCCCCAGTACAGGTGTCTCTATCTAGTGGACTCTAACCAAAAGTCATACTACTACTTCATCTGATTCTATCTTGCATTCATGTGAACGGTTTTATAATCTATATTGTCATTTGTAAGGGTAGTTAATATCTTATCTGAATATTAATTTTTTTTAAAAAAGAAAGTTTTAATCAACTTCCCTTTGTTTATGCATAGCGGGAGGAACAATCTAAGGGAAATGAATCTATGTCAACCAGAAACTGATATATGGGGAAACAGGCACACATTTGGAAGTCAAAGACATTTTCATCTCAGCTCTTCAGTCTTGTAGCTCTGTGACATTGAGGAAGATAGGCAATCCTTCTGCATTTTGGTCTTTTTGCCTTTGGAATGGAACTAAATAAGTGCATTCTTCGGGACTGGACCCAGACTGAATTAATCTCTATCAGAACAAATTAATCAACAAATAAGCATGCAGGATAAATTAAATCAATATATGAGCATAGATTCAATTTTTTTAAAAAAATGCCATAATTACTTTTGTTTCTTTCAGTGTCCAGATTAAAAATAAAGTTCATAAAATTTGCAGCTATCATAAAACCAAGAAAGAGAGCTAGTCAGCCAAGTGAGAGAATCAGAATCAAATATATCTTGACAGACTGGAATGAAGAGCCAGCACTAACATGATTGAAATTAACAGAGCAAATTAAAGAGTCAGGTACTTGAACTGAGGTTGAAAAAATTAGCTTTAAAAGGATAGTCTGAGAACTCTAGGCTTACAGGAATAGAAGTGTGTGCATGTTGGTGCTCTGGGAGGTGGACAGACTTGGTGTTTGGAGTCAACTCAAACACCTATCTGTAACCCCTGAGTGATATAGCTGCCAAAAGAGCCAATGTTGTCTTTGCTGGAATAGCACAATTGTTTCTGGATCAAGGCGTCGTCTCTTTCACTGCGAACTGGTCAAATCACAAATGGAGTGATGGGTTTGCTGTGAGCACTGCATTTTCAGATGGACTTTTAAGAGAACACAGTGCATGGAAAGCCGAAGATCACTTCACAGAGGAAATGCAATGCTCTTGGCATGATTAGCCCCAAAAGAAAGAAGTGTTAGAGGAAACATGACATCCTTTCCTTAATATTTTAGGAGACTGGACGATAACATGCTTTTTTCTGACTCCAGGACACAAGAAGCAACCAATGAGTGAAAATAATAGAGGCGTATTTTATTACTTAGTTCTTAATCTGCTTTTGAGACACTGTACAACCCAACTGAGGATTATGATCATAGTAGAAATCTTGGAAAGGACCTAAAAAAGAAAAAAAAATTCTATTGGAGGTGACAGAATGCATATGCTGTAAGGGAAAGGAAATCATGCAGAAAGTTCAGGGAAGATTTGTTGGCAATTGATTTCCAAGGGAACAGGCATGGTGTCTATAACCACTTGAGAAATATGGTTGCACCAGAGTCTTCCCCAAGTGGAGACACCAATGAATGAGCTGTAACCAAAAGTTAAACATGCATACATACAGAGAACAGGTTTGTAGTATAGGAGTCAGGTAGACGGACCTGTGTCACATTGAAGTTAGCTCCTTGTCACCAAGCGCAAGATTGGACTCTGCAAGGAGGAGGAGCTAAGAAACTGGCAGCCAGGGATGGAATTGGGTGGATAGTGGTCATTGTTGGGATGGGGTGGCCGTCACCTCTATTGCTATTATTCTACCTCCACATGTCGTGTCCTTGAAACATTCTTGAGCCCTATTATTTAAAGGAAATGTACACTTACACAGAATGAAAGATGGTGTATAGAGTATTGATAAGAAGATGACAGTTACTATAAATAGTGGGTGAATTCTGAACAATGCATAGAGGGATTCCAGTACCTGTGAAGCTGTAGGATAGAGCAATATTAAGATTTCCTGCCAGTCCAATTCTGAGTGTGGGGAAAAGCCTTTCTGAATTATAAAACATTTCTTTCAGGAGGAGAACAAGAAAAATAAAAGGATCAATTCATAAGCATTTCCAAATTACATTTCTAGGCATCACTTTCTATTTTTCTTTCTAATATGAAATTTTCTAAAATAACACATAAAAGACTGCCATTGCAAAATGGCTAATGCTCTTTATTAAGCATTCTTCACTGTGATACAATAACTAACGTAAACCATCATCAATTAAGATGATGTTAATAAGTGCTCTTTGCTCATGGATCTAATTTATTTTATTGGCCTCAGTAGTGCCTTCTGCATCCCATATTGCTGCCACTTCCTTATCCACCCTGCCTGCCTGGGAAGAGACCAGGGCTCTCTTATGAAATGTAGCTGTTGGGCTTCTTTCTGGGCTTGCTTTTGCTGCCCATGTTTCTCTGCTCTTCCTTGCCCAACTCTCTGCTAACAGGTCTGGTTGTTGTCTTCCTTGCTTAGTTGGGATCCTTCTGTTTTTTTTTTTTTTTTTTTTTTTTTTTTTTTTTTTTTAAAGTTGGGATCCTTCTGGAAGGTTATACCAGACTCGGAGAGGACTGCCTAGCCTCACTCTCAGCGTGAACATGATCATGACATGGTGGGAGCAGCCCTTACACTTTACTATTTGCCATTGTCTTTTTGTTTCTTGCCCTTGGGCTCTCTGCAGGCCCTCTACTTGTTCCCTTCCCCTCCTCTTTCTCTGTAGGTCCCTAGTCTTCTGAACCTAATGAAAAGGCTAAGTTGTTCTTATTTTGTTCTGTAGCACAGGTTGGCTTCCTAGGCCCAGTGAGTCTTCTTTTCTAAGAGTGGCTCTGATTGAAAGGACTGGTTCAAGCTGCTTTGCTTCAGTTCGTTAGCATGATGCGGAGCCTGACAGGGTCTTCTTGAATCCTTACAGATGTTCCACCGACAAGTCAGGGGGTGGACCACAAGCAGGTCCAGAGAGAACTGGGAAACGTCGTCCTGCACCTCCACAATCCCACCATCCTTTCTTCCTCATCAATTGAAGTGCACTGGACAGTGAGTTGTTCTTGTAATATTTTATCTCAGTCTTAATAAGCAGGTGGCTTGTCTGAGATCATTATATATATATAAAATATATATAAATATATATATAAGATATAATTTAATTACCTGTTGATCACTTCTATGCCATGACAGCTTTCTCATGTAACACATGACTGTCATTTACTATGGTAGCCATGGACGGACTTTTATCAATAAAAGCTTCTTATTTGTGTATATTTCTTTTTGTTTATATAATGAAATAATGAACTCTACCCCTCTCAGAGGACAAAACTCCAAAATATTAACTATGAATTTGCAACTTATGGAAGGCCCATTATCAAAGGATTTTTTTTTAATCTTAGAAATATTTCCAAGTAGTATTAAGTAGGCTTTTAAGATCAGGAAGTAGTAAAACACATACCCTTGACCTTCACGTGTCTCTAGATGATATATCTCAGAACTGCTATGACACTTCATATTTATTCATAAGGCACAGAAATTAATATCATCCTACAAAAGATAAAAGATTTTTTAAGTATTAACTTAGGTGAACTAGAAATACTCAGGGTGAAACCTGATAGGAAAAAAAAATGTGTTTTGTTGCACTTCATTTTTTATTATTTTGCAATAAGCAATAAAAAGCTATGAGTGATTGCATTTTTATTTTTGTCATTTTAATAGGTGGACCAACAATCTCAGTATACTTAAGGATATAAAATTCTCTATCGGCCATCTGGAGCCAACCATGGTGAATCGGAGTGGTTAGTTTTTGAAGTGAGAACTCCAACCAAAAATAGTGTGGTTATCCCTGATCTCAGAAAGGGAGTCAACTATGAAATTAAGGCTCGCCCTTTTTTTAATGAATTTCAAGGAGCAGATAGCGAAATCAAGTTTGCCAAAACCTTAGAAGAAGGCAAGTATATGGAGTGTGTGATATCTGTGCACTGCAGTAGATTTGTTGGGCTTTTATTAACTTGGAGTTGTTAAAATGTTAAGAGTGTCTTTCTTTAATGTTTAACTGTCTTTTTTTAAAATGGATTCTTTTTAGCTATACATGATAGTAGAATCCATTGTTTAACTGTCTTGATATTAAACATACTTTGTTAAGAAATTTTGTTTAAATAGAACAACTATTTTTGGTTAAATAGAAAAACCAAAATGCTGTAAGCGTTGACTTGCTTTATTAGTGGCCTATACATAAAAAAAGTGAAAATGTGAACCTTGTGTTACTTAATGACATAGACAGGGTCTGTTGAATTACTCAGAACTCCAGTCCACATTCAAAGATGGACTCACTCTCAATTTGCTTGCCTTTCCACCACCCATTTATTGAATGTTACTTTGATTAATGATTTATAAAGAAGGTGAGTAACACCTGGGTTTTCCAGGACTTTCCAGAATAATCATTCTGTCCTTTTTCATCCCCTATCTGGAAATCCCTCAGTTCTAGGCAAACCAGTATGACTGGTTACCATAAAACTAGAAATTAAAAAGTATTGTTTATGTAAATAGTTTTGTGTCACAACTACACTCCATAAAAACATTAATAATGTCTCCTAATATGTCCTTGCCACTTCTTGGATTAGTGATAGGATGTGGTTAATATCCTGATTAGCATTCACTTTTTATATTTTCCATGATTTGGGGAAACAGGAAATTAGGGTTACAAAGAAGTACAAATAGAAGTCCTTTCATGTTTCATGGAGATAATATATATAACTTTGATTATGGAAATTCACAATAACATCAGGTTGGTAAGGTTGAGGAAAAAAAGTAATTTTGGACTATTAACATTTAAGTGGGTTACATCTTTGAATCATGCAGATATTGAATTTAAAATCCATATACTCCTTTTTAATTTTAAATATTAATTTTAATCAGTTCACTATTGATATTTACTTATATTAATTAATAAGTATTAATTATCTGCTTTTCAGTGTTCTGTAGCACACTTTAATATATCTGCTTTTTGAAACAATTTAATAGCACCAAGTGCCCCACCCCAAAGTGTAACTGTATCAAAGAATGATGGAAATGGAACAGCAATTCTTGTCAGCTGGCAGCCACCTCCAGAAGACACTCAAAATGGAATGGTTCAAGAATATAAGGTAATACACATATGCTAATTTACTGATGGACACCCTCTTCTACTCACAAAGCTAAATAAATTGTTTATAGATATTTGGCGCCATCTGCTGGTAAAACTACCAACATGTACAATTATTCATAGACCTAGTCTTGGAATAATTTCTTTGCTAGAAAAGTTACTTAAAAAAAAATGCTAGAGAGAGTCCAAATTGTTACAAAACTTACACATCCATCTAATTCTACAAAATCAATAAATTTAAATGGTAATAATATTTTCCTCTCTGAAAAATGCTTTAACATATTTTTCAGAATTGGATTGCACTATGGAATTGGCTATATAGAGAGTCACTTTCTACCAGATTTTTTCTAACTTTTTAATTTAATTTAACTCATTTACATCTTTGAGATTTTAGAAACTTCGAACAAAGTTGGAAAAATAATTTTGGTGTGTGTGGAAATCATATGTTTATATATCTCTTGTTTTTGTTTCAAAACAAAATATCATGTCTCAGGAAATAGTCCTTTATAAATTTCCGTATGTTTATATAAACTTTTAAAACATGTGTGTATTATCGGTTGATTTAATCCAGTGGTTCTGAATAATTATTTTTCCCTATGAAATAAAGCAGCTCTATTCAATAAATATGGACAATCTTAACATGGATTCATTTTAGGCAAATATTTTCAAGCATGCCAAGATGCATCAAAAACTGAGATGGAGACATGAGATTTAGCTGAAAGATTGTGTTTGAACTTATTAATGAATCTGTATTATAGGATGATCCTAATGTGCTGTCAGAATGGATAAATATAAATAGAAAATATATGTGTACATTTTTATGTGTACTTTTTTGACAGTTACATACTAGAAGAATTTTAACTATAAAAGATGTACTTCTCTGCCGAGTGATCTGTATTTCTCTGATGTCTGAGTCATTTTTTAGTTGACTAGCTAAATAATGATACTTAGAATATTAATTTCTATATGTAAATATTCCAGATCATTGTTTAGGATGTGAAACTGATTTTATGAAGGTGATATGAAGTTATTGATTCATAACTGAGGTTAGAGTAGACACACCTTGATATGTGTCCATTGACAGGACATAGGATATCTACCTTCACTAGTATAGGTCAGGGATTTTCAAGTATAGGCCAACAGCAGAATCACTGGTAGAACCATTTTCCCAGTACAGGTGACTTGCCACCACTCTTGGAGATTCCAATGCAGTTGATCTGACAGGTCCCTTACATGTGTATCCTGATAAATCTCTCATACGTTCTTTTGAGTAGCAAATTTATTTGTTTGATAACTAAAAACCAATCTAAGCTTAATTTTGGGTATGATATTTTATTTTAAAATTATTTTTAAATCAAATTTAAAAAACAACATTTTGTGAAATTTAAGTATATCAATAGGGCTGCTTTAAAATATATTTAAAATATGACTACAAATGCACTGTGGATGTTTTGAGATATTTTGAATAAGGCTTTTTCTAGAGTAACTGAGTTACTAGAAGGTAAAAATATCCATACTTTTAAGTGCTTTCTCACAAGTTTCAAGGTTATTTCAATACTGGTGAGTGACAGGATGCTATGTTTCAGTCTGGAAAAATAGACTGTTACAGAAGATTTTTAAGGATTTAAAATGAGGTGATGTCTCAGCTGTCACACAAAATTGTATAATGTAGGCATTTTCCCCTAAGAGTCAAAACTCATTTCTTTCCTCAAGAAATGTGAAAGGGTGGATTTCACTTAACTTCATGGTCAATTTAAAATAATAAAATGCCTTTCAGAATCTGATTGACTGGTACAAAATCAGTTTGTGGCTTCAGTTCAGCTGTGTAATGTAATTGGGGGGAAAAAGATTCACAAAGGAGTCTTTATTTCCAAATGGTCAGATCCTGATATAGTGTCTGACCATTCGGTGGCATTACACGTTGAAACTATATGAAAATAATATTAAATTTCAAAGAACAAAATTAAAGGTTATTGACCAAGTAGTAGAGGATGCTGGTGTTTTTAGATTAATTTAAAATCCCATTTCCTATTCCAGTGTGGACAGTAGTCCACTTGAAGCTAATCCTGTATTTAGCTCGAGGATATCATAAGGAATATAGAGTGTTCTTCACTCCTGCACGGATTATTCTCTTATGGAAACTGAATCCAAATACAATTTCCTATCACAAATATCACTATCAAAGTCAATGAGGCATACGATAACTTTCTCATTATAGAATGTCTTTCTTGCACTTCGAGTATGTACTCTTATTCTTTATGATCTTATGGATATTGTGAAAGACTAGTTAATATTCTCCTTTAACTATAATACCAGATTGCTAATTCATCTCATTGATATTAGTTCAGCGTACCAAAAGCTGAATAAAAGCCTAGGATGGTTTTTTTCCTCCTGGAGTGCAGTTTTATTTTTAATAATCTTATTTATACATACTTCTTTGTATTATGCAGAAACTACTCTCCTTTTAAATCAACCACTTCATGAGTTTGATACGAAATGTGAAGTGACAGTACCAGGTGATTCTATCCCAGAGAACTGTTGAAGTGTCAGACAGAGTTCCCTCCTCACCTTTGATGCCTGGTCATTGGGCACCACATCTATCACACAAATGTCGAATAATTTTACACACATTGTTATTCTTTACCTGGATATGTATAACTTTTTGCAGAGTCCTGTATTTCCTGACAAATAACCTCATGCTATTAAAATTTTTTTAAAATAAAAAGAATAAAAACCTAATGATATGCGATATGATGTGGATTGAGAGGAATGTTTATCTTCAAGCAAAAGTTTGTAGACTCACCTTATACAATCCTTTAAGATATTTAAGAAAGTGTAACTATTACAATTCTCCAATAGTGCAGCTATTACCAATACTGGGCTTGACTGGAAGAGTCTTCTCAGAGCTCCATCTTGGAGAAGAATGACTTTTTTGAAACCTTGTGTTGGTGGTTCATGCGGCATCTCAACTGGGTCAAGGTCTAAAGTCCGTCTTCACCCTCTGTGGATCTTTGCATTATCTTGGAAATTTTACCAGCTTGATTTTCATTATGTTCTTCTTCCAGGTTTGGTGTCTGGGCAATGAAACCCGATACCATATAAACAAGACAGTAGATGGTTCTACCTTTTCTGTGGTTATTCCCTCCCTGGTTCCCGGGATCCGGTACAGTGTGGAAGTGGCAGCCAGCACTGGGACCTGGGGTGAAAAGTGAGCCTCAAGTCATCCAGTTAGGTGAGTGTCCAAGCAGTCCAGTTTCACAGTCTGTCACTGTACTACTTGTCCTGCTTTGCTGTTTTTACATGTGTCTGAGCCACTGTTGGAAGTTAATAGAATTCAGAAGTGAGGCTTATAACTACAGTGGTGTTAGCTTCACTTAAAATACACTCACATACAGTGTTATGCCTTGGTTACCAACAAGGCCACTTTCCAACAAAGACATTGGTAAGCAATTTTGTCCTTGTGTGAACATCACGGAGTGTAGTTACACAAACTAAAATATATGTGATGTCATTAGCCAGTATCATCTTATACAACAGTCAATAGAAATCATTCCTCGTTGATATAAACGTTATGTGAGGCATGACTGTAGATATCTTATAACTAAACTAACATTATCCAAATATACATTTTAGATGATAGTTCAAATAAAAGTTAGGTAATATTCAGTATCATCCTAACTGGGGCCCTGTGGAAATTTTTTTCATCTATTTAACTAATACTACTAATCAAGTCCAAGGACACTGCAGTGAATAAAGAAAAAGATAAGTTGAGATGTCAGAGCACTGGAATGTTTCTATGCTAATCACTCAAATTTAAATACAATTTGTGTTTCAAAAATTATACATAAATTTAAAAAAAAAACCAGCAAACCTGACCTGGGTTTCATTACTAGAGATCACTATAGGCAAACTATTATGAACATACTACATGAATTAGTAAGTGATTGCTATTTACATGTAAACAAGCAACAACTGAAATGGCAATAAAACAATATTGCAACTAAGAAGTGGGGAGAAAAAGGTCAGATTTTAAGAGTTAACATTTAAATTAGGAAAGAGGCCAAGAAGTATACAGTCTGGTTTGTGTCTGTATATTGCAAATCAGAAGTTAAGCATCAGTAATATTTTATGTCAGATGCAAATTATGAAAAAGGATCATTTGTAGCAATCTTTATGCTTCACAAATGAGTACATACTATTTTGGCATATTAAAGAAGTATGAATGACATCCTGGAATTATTTCATAATAAAAGTAAAAGAAACATTTGACTTTGATTAACTCTGTTGCAATACCTAAAGAACTTCATATTTATTTTGAAAATATTGTTAATGTTCCACTGTTAAGACAATGCTAGCTGCTGCAATGCATAAACTTGCAAAGTTTATATGACATAACACAGTAAAGTCTACTACAATTCCAGTTGTCTAGTAGGTCTCTGTTTCACCTAGTGTTTGTGGGTTGTAAGCTGAAGAGCCCTAATTTCTTAATGTGGGCTTCCAAGGTTGTCCCTGCACCAACAGAATGCAAGAAAGGAAATATATATTCTATGGGAAGCTTGAAATGGTGCAGGCTAGAAAGGTGCACATGACTCATGCTTGATGTGATTGTAAGAAGGTGAACGAGGACTAAATGAAAGCAGCGGCCAGGAGCTGCCTCCCAGCAGTCAATTATGAGAGGCCCATTCAAGCCTTCAGTGGGGGCTTGCTGACTGTCACAATCTGGGCCAGAATTTTATATTAATTTTTTGGACTCTTTTTTTCCATGTTACACATTTTTAAATGATTATTTATAAACTTCTAGACAAAAATAGCTTCCTGGTTTATTCCAAGCAATACAGGAAACTAGGAAAAATCGTTTGATGCATCTGTTGCAATGTTATATAACATGGGGGAGGGGAGTTTATATTGAAAAATTATAGCTGATATTTGAATATTTGTCCACTTTTTTCAAATGTCAGCATTAGGTTATTAAAACTGAAATTAAAAGGTATGTCTTGAATGACCCTAACCATTGTGGATACTGTTTACCTGTTTTTAGAACATACGATGTTTAGTCCTAGTTTTGGAAAGATGAATTGGAAAAAGAACCATATGTAAATTTTATTTATTGAAGATTTAAATCATGGGATTTAAGGGTCAAGTTGATTTCCTTGAAATTATAAGTGGGTTCCAGTTTTTCAGATCTTAATATAGCCTCAGCTGCAGGGAGACAAAGCCTGAGGTAGAGAGGGGCTGCTTTAATTCATTAGTCACACTGCACTTTATTCTGTTAGGTCCATCTGCTTGCTCGCACGGAACCTCTCTGGGCTGTTTCCATAAAATCTGAAGCTACCCAAGATAAACTTGCGCAAATAGGCATAAAGTCTATAAACCTAGCAGATACAAAGGATGTATTAGGAATAAAAAGAATAGGTCTGGTTGGTGAACTTTTAGAGGATGAAGTGCTTTTAGGATAACCAGAGATAAAAGGGTCTGGAACATGAAATAAAACTTTCAGTCAACAAACAGTTGAAGGCAGGTGACTGCTTGTGAAAATAAGGTTTTCAGTCTTGATCCTCCATAGCATGAAATCTGGAATCAAGAAAAACAAAAAAAGGAAATATCCTCCCCCCACAACATATATACACACAACAGAAGGAATTCAGCATTTCACAGAGAAAGGCTGTTTCCGTAGCTATTGAATGCTGCTGATTTTTTTATGCCAATTATCATATTAAGATGCAATATCATTTAATAAGAAAACCTGTAGGATTTTTTTTCTTCAAGAACTGTTATCCCTATTGAATGAGTTATACTAATTATTTTTATGGAAAATATATTTTTGGACTGGAAAGATTTCTATTTCAAAGCAGACTGTATTATATTAGCAGATTGTATTTCTCTTGAATTTGGTCTGGAGATCTGTGAAGCAGCTATAAACCCACCTGACAGGGCTCCAAGGGATTTGGTTGTAGATGTTTACATGGAGCCCGTGGGATACTCTTTTGTCCTGACAGAGAGCATAATGCCTAAGTATCCAACCCTGTGACTGGGTGTCCTTCTCACAGCAGACTGTTCAACCAGCAGATGCCCTTCTGGCTTTTTTGACCTGCTAAGATAGCTCCTCTCTGGGAGAGCCCCAGCTGGGAGGAGAGCTCCTGCCAGGTGTGTTAATCAGATTCAACTCAGAGGGGTGAAGCAACAGAACACATGAAATAGCAGGAGTGGGTTACTCACAGATCCACAAGAGCAGAGGTGCTGAAAAGAGCCAGTCAGAAGGCCCAGGGGCCACTGAGCGGCCGGGGGGGGGATGGCTGCAGGTGGGGAGACAGAGAGAGAGGACCTGTGGGCTGAGGGTTTTATTGGTGCTCAGGGTGTTTGTTGTTCAAGGAGGTTTCCTACAGGGAGTTCTAATTGTTCTTAGAGAAAGCTGGAAGGATTCCATGGGGTCGTGCTGTGACTAAGAGTTGTCAGTTCTGCGGATGATGAGTCCAGGAGGTGGTATCTCTGTGGCCCATGGGGAGGTGGTCACCAGGAGGCAGTTATATAAGGGGGATATCTGCCCTGACCATACTGAGGAATTGGGAGTTAGCAGAGAGCTGGCAACTCTGTCTGGGTAACTAAACCCTTCTTTTAGTATTTAATCTTAGATTCAAAATGAATGCAGAAGCAACATAAAATTTTAAAAGTGTGGTACATGAATCTTTTCCAAGTTAAATGATTTAATAATTGTGAGGAAGCCCCAATCTTAATGAAATGCACAAGCCCCTTCTTATGTCATCAGATGTTGCAGGGGAAGAACATTAAGACTACAGATACCACTGGGAATTCTCCCCACTGGGCAACCTCAGGACCAGCATCACAAGGTGTCTACAAAGTGACATACAGCTTTGACGGAAGAGCGACAGTCTTGCGTTTTCTACAAAGACTTTGCAGGCTGCTCTGTGTGACCTGGAGTAATGGCGGGCTTGAAAAATATCACTGTAGGCTTAAGACATAAATGTAAAATAAGCGTATTTTATTAGCCATATATTTCATCAATTTTTAATTCTTGAATCAAAATATCCAACCGAGAATGTCTTTTTGACTATTCATAACACTTGATAATTCTTTTACATATTTAATGTTCTTTTCTTATATCTATTGCTGGTGATGGTTATTATTTTAAAAGAAAGATTATTCATAGTTCTTACAATGGTAACATTATCTTAATCTGTCATTGTGTTTTAATGATCTTTAATTTTATAGGACGTTCTGATCATGGGTTCAAATAATATGTTTCTAAGACAGTGAAGGATGTTGCAATATAATCTTGGGGAGGAGTATGCAAATACACACACATGCACGCACACACACACACCATTTTTCAATATCTAGCCTGTAGAAAAAGTAAAATTTTATTTTAAGCCTTTTTACAGCACATATTTGATGTTTCTATAGAATTTTGAGAATTTTTCAACCTTTTCTATACATATAATATTCAGTACCTGTTATTTATTTGTACAATTGCATTAAAGTATTCTTGGTTTTGGCGGGGGGTTTGCATTTTATGGTATTAACACTTTTATATTTATCTCAATTAGTGAGCACTGTTTCTCTGAAACTCAATCTAAACAGGATCCCACAAACTTGTAAAATAAAAAGAAAACAGAGTGCCACTGTCCTTGTTTCAGCTAAGATCACACAAAATTACATCCATACTTCTTTTAAATTAAAATGAATGAATTTTACTAGTGATCTCATGAACTCATTCACTTCCCTGCAGTAATGCAGAATGAAAAAGAGAAATCATGGTCCAAAATTAACAAAATATAATGACAGGTATTTTACATCATATATGTATTCTTACATCATCACACTGAGTCTTACTCCCAACTCATCAGAAGATGGCCTTTCAGATTCTCATGGGAACCCTGTGTCACCTGAGGACCAGGTCAGCCTTGCTCAGCAGATTTCAGACGTGGTGAAGCAGCCAGCGTTCATCACAGGAATCAGAGCAGCCTGCTGGATCATCTTCATGGTCTTCAGCATCTGGCTCTACCGACACAGGAAGAAGAGGAACGGACTTACTAGTACTTACGCGGGTATCAGGAAAGGTATTCGCTTTCTCAGGTTTTTTATATTTTAATATGTTTATGAAACTCTTAGTTTTACACCTGACTCCACCTGATTCACAGGGACACATATCCTACCTGTTAAATTATTTCAATATACAGCAATTCTCTAAAGTACTTTTATCATGATATATGCATATGAACAACTCTCCTGTGGCAGTACAACAGAGTTAATCAGTTTCTTAGGACCCAGATCCTTTCAAATATGTTTCACTAAGGTACATCTAGGCTTGTCTGTGATACTGTGGCCTTCTTCTCTTAGGCAATTATTTTATTACTTTATTTCTTGGGGGAAATTTGTAATCTCCCTGTCACAGGAATTATAAATTGGGTCTTTAAACTCACAGAGTTTTAAGGGGATTGTTGTCCTTTGAAAAGCAACAAAAAGAGAGATTTTTTTGATTATTTTTAGAAGCAGTCCTTTCTTAGTGAATATGATCACATTATGAGGGATGTCCTGCCTAGGGAGGGAAGAGTGTTAGTACTTTTCCATTCATAGACTTAAGATCCTGCAATCCAATGTCTTATATACTGTCCATTAATGATGATGATTTTGTTACGTATGTCTTTATAATTTTAGGAAAAAAAATATTTGCTATTATTTACATTTTCAAAGATAGACTCTGCCAATATATTTCATAAATACCTTGGCTACATATCTTCAAGTCCTATAAATTGTTGACAATCTAAACATTGAGGCACATAATCCTGCTCCTTCCTCTCCCCCAAATATATCCTCCAACTCTGGTCGTCATACCTCGGCTGTAGATTGTGTGGCCTCCTAGTTTTCCGATTTTAGTCCATTTTTATGTCTTTAGTTCAATAAAATGATTCATAGTGTTGCATTTTACTCTCAAAAAATGTCATGGTTTGGATTGAAAATTACACATTCACCTTCGTTATAGAGCCAACATAACAAAAAAGTTTTGCTTTGCTGCAAAGCAAATTTAAAGATAATTACCAAGAAATTAAGTCATCCCTTCCTTGACTGTCACTTATCCTTTCTTTTCCTAATGGTCTACATATCTCCTAAGAGAACATTTTCTGTGTATCTTGGACAGAGTATTTCTCTAATCACATGGAATTTTCAAGACGAGGTAAAACTTGAATGTCGTTACACATTTATAAAACATTCTGTGTCAACAGTGTGGGATATTTGTGCTGTTCCTGGAGGTCTTGGGAAAAAAGAGTCAACAGAGATTCATCATCAATACTGTGAAATAAATCCATGTGCCTCCTGCCTGTGGCTCGGCAGCAGTCTCCTCATATGCATAGATTTGCCTTAGCGTTATCACCCTGAAATATGTTTTTTTTTTTTCAGATATGTGTCCTACCTAGACATGAAGCAAAATGTCAGTACCCCTGCCTGTGAAATGGAAAACAAGGGCTTAGAGGTTACTGAGAAGAGAGTGGTGCTCATTATGTATAGAAAGAGAACAATGTCAGGCACATGTGTTACTAAATAGAACCTTTGACTGCAAATCCATGCAGAGACGGGGTTTATGAATGTGTTTGGTGGAGTGGGGAAGGGGCAGGATTCTGGGAGGAGACTAGGTTTAGAAATCTGATTTCAATAAGGAAAAGCAACTAACATTTAGATGTGAATTTTCTGTTCATCAGACTTGCCCCATTAACTCCATTTCATAAACAGCCAGTCAGTGAAATCCAGTGTTTCTTGTCATGATCAAGTGTCATAACTGTGTGATTATAACAGTTTAATGCTCTGTATTGTCTTGAAGTCTAAGAATGTGACATGAAAACTCTCCTTTCTGAAATGCTCCTTGTTCTTTACTAATGTCCTTTGAGCATGCTGACAAATGCCTATGTGATCTTTCTATGGGACCTTTAAACTAATATCCTGGCCTTTTCAAATAGCTTCTGTTTAAGCAGAAATCATAGAACATAATTACAAATGTAATTGGATGAGCACTGATTCTGCTTTCCTCACTTCATCCTGTTGGCACTTTTTCAAAATTCTATGTCTATGCATTTTTTTTAAAGTGCATTTTGGGTATCTTAAATTTTACTATGCCAAACACAATGCCAGTGGTTTCAGGGAAACAGGAAGTAAAATATTTTAAATAAATGAAAAGAAACTCTTGACATAAAATATCAAGCCAGAGTGTGACTTTGGGTACTCATGAGCATTGTTTTAGCGTTTCCCCTTACGTATAGCTATAGGTGTGACATCTGCTGGGACACTGGGGGCTCCATCCACATACATCCACATATTACATCAGCACCACTCAGTACACAGAGTTCATTATATTTATTATTGGAAGCTCTGAAAATTAAGTTGTTCTTTGGTGTGCTAGCAGCGAAAATTTCATTTAGGGCTGACTTTTTTTTCATTTCTTCTTCAATTCCTCAAACTGGGGTTAGCAGTTAGCTATGAGAAGTAATGACAAGGACCTTTCATATTTCCCGTGTCCTTGTGATTGCAAATTAATGTTCAAGCACTCCACTCTTGCTTGAATAGCTTTAGTTTCAAATGTACCTTTTTTTTTCTTTTTATGAAGACTTGTTACTATGGCTCTGAATTTTTGAATGTAGCTAAATTACATTGACTCTCTGAAAAGATCTGACTGAAAGACAACACAATGGAATTCTTAAGACAGGGGCTGCTGTGCTGCAGATGAAGGCCAGTGTATCAATTGGGTACACAGCATTAAGGTTTTTGTTGTTGTTCTTTCCAGTCTGCTCAGAGATGAAGTGGTTTGGTAAGAAGTGACAGTTGTAGAGGATGCTATGTGTTCCACTTTGCAAACCCAGAGCTCTAATCCTAAAGTAAATTTCTTATCATTGTTCAAATGTACAATGGAAAATGCATTTTGGCAGCTTTTTTGATACATGATCAGTGATCAATATTCTAGTTTGTTTGTTGTAAAGATTTTTTTTTCCAGGCAAGCTTTAACCTTAAAGGGTGTAATGTGGATTTCCTTGCGTTTTTTTTTTTTTTTTTTTCATCCAGAGCAGCATTTAATTTAAATTAAGGGGAAAAGATTGGAAAATATGTCAGTCTCCTCCCTTTATGAAGTGACATGCAAATTGCTCTGGTGTGATCCCACACCAGGAATAGAAGATAGGAAAAGTGGGGGAGGCCATGCTGCTACTTTTGAGGTCTGCAGTTCAATTTCAGGCATTATTGATTAGATTAAGATTTATAACTGCAGAGAGAGTGAAGGTTCTCAGAGGGGTGTTATTGTTCTATTGTTTAGCTTCTAGCGTGGCATTAGAAAAATGTTCAGCCTACTCAACCACGCTTCTAAATGTAAATTATGACACAGAAATCAAAGTTTAAAACTCCACACATTTTTCTATCCGTTCAGAAATGTTTATAATGATAAAAATGTAGTGTTGTACTGTTTGTGTAAGGCATCAGACTTATAGGACGATTTGATTTTTATGATTCTCTTTGCTTTTCCTTCCTTCCTTTCTCCCTCCCTCCTTCCTTCCTTCCCTCCCTTTTTCCTCTTTCTTCTCCTTTCTTTCCTCCAATAATAAATACTTAAGTGCACCTATTAGTCCATTTAATAAGCATTTACTTTCAGATTCCTAGATAAGGTTCCAGCATACACCTGATAATACTTGTTTAAGAATCCATCATCCAGTGTTTGGAAATGATTAATAGCAGAGGATTCCTGTTTGTACTGGAGCCCATGAGCTAAATCTCTGTTGCTAAATGCAGGGTCATTCACAGGGTAACGCACAGCTCCCCTCCCAAGGTACTAGAATTTCAGACACTTCAAAATGGTACCTGTAGAGACAAGCTTCTTTTTCTAACCTCATATTGGGTTTTATTCATATATCAGAGTTTCAGACCTACTGGCTTGGTTATTTACATTTGTTTTATGTTCAGCTGTCTGCTTGATTCATACTAATGTGATATGTTCCCTTTCTCTTCAGCTTAATAACTGGTTTATATTTTGTTTTGATTTTCAGTCCCGTCCTTTACCTTCACGCCAACAGGTATATATTTGCACTTACCCTCCTCCTATCCTTTGTTAGTTTGGCATGTGTTGTACTATTGTGTTTCTGGTTTTATCTCATTTTCAGCAGTAACTGGGGGGAAAGGACTTAAATGGAATACAATACTTCATTTACTCACGGCAGGCATGCATTTGAAGTAGAAATGGTTGGTGTTGCTTTTCATCCATCCAATGCATTTATTTATTCACCACTCCACGTTGCATCTTAGCCCTGTTTGCATGTATTTCCATTAAAAAGACACAGTGTTTCTAGCCTCAGCATGATTTAACAAGCTAATCATCTTATTGATTATTTTCATACTTGGCAATGCATTCCCCCCTCCCTTAACTTAAGCTTTTAGGTTTTCCAACAAAAATTTCTCTGCCTTGTAATTCTCTGTCCATAGAATCAGTATTCTGAAAGGTAACCAAAATACCCAGCACATGTGAAAGATAAAACTTTTCATTTTCCCTAAGTCTGAATCCTCATATTCTGTTCTATTCAGTTTCTTTCAAAGTGGATCCTCTTCTTTCACATCACCTCTAGTAAAAGATGTACCTGTAGTTATGCCGCCTCAGTTTTAATCCAGTTATTGGAATCACTGGGAGCAGTTATCTCTCCCAAGCAGACTCCCAGTTTGGAGTTTTTCTAAGTAGCAGAACTTGGCAGCTTTTAAAAATACATTTCTTCTTAGAAAATGTGTCTGTATTTACAGAAAAGCTAATCTTCTTAACCCTTTGCCTAACTATGTGCAAATCTTTTTGTGGTACAGTTCTATTTTTATGCCCCAAATTTATTTAGCTGAGAAAGCTTTCAAAAGCATTAAACCATATTTTATGAAAATATAGTTATGAAAATATAATGAGTATGAGTTTCAAAAAGCCACAATAAGAAAAAATAGGTTAAAAAATGGTCACATCGATAGTCACAACTTTACGTCTTTGTCTTTGGAAGGGCTTAACATCTATTTTTTGTCTCACTGGTTCTCAATCTTATGGGAAAATCTAGTATGGTTTTGTAATATTTACCTACAAGGGCAAGACTTTAAGATTATACCTACAGAATTATAAAGTGGTATGATCTAGTACACTCAAAATAAAAATCTATGGGAATGCTAATGTACAAATAAATATATAATAGTTACATTTACCAAGAATCTGCTGCAATTTTACTGTTGCTTTTCTCAATATTGTTAAGGCTAAGAATGATGCATATTTAATTTAATAAGAATTTTAAATTATTAGCTGAATTAGAAAACTGCTATGTCCTGTAAGGATTTTTACAATGTTACTGGGTAGGAAGGGATAAAGAATTCCATTGTACAAAGATGCTTGTGAATGTAATAGCTTTTGATATATAAACGTGTCTATTAATTGTTCCTTTTTTTAACATTCTAGTAACTTATCAGAGAGGAGGCGAAGCTGTGAGCAGTGGAGGGAGGTAATTATATTCCTTGTTTTGTAGATCCTTGGGGGAATTAAAAATATTTCTTCTTGTCTTCCTCACCGATGCAAGTTTCATTGCTTCAGAGGTTTAACAACTTAAAGATAAAAAGTGTCCCAATCTTTTGGAAAGAATCCATTCATCTGGGGTGTTGAACCAAGTCATTTACACAGAAATACAGTTCCTGATGGAGCTGTTGCACTTTAGACAATGGCCACCAGAGGGAGTACGTTAACCAAGAAAAACAGACTGCTGATTTAGCAGATGATTAAAAGGAGTTAAAGTGATTAAGCTGTGGCATTTATGAAGATTAAGAAATATAGCTAGTTAACAGATACTATCAAAGAAAAACTGCTCATTTGAAAACCTGCTGAACGAAGCAGTTGCTCAGAAGTTATAGGTTATGTTTGTTTGTTCTTGTTATGAATTCAGCTTAGTAGATACCTCCGTTTGCAGGGAAATACATTCGGATAAAAAAAGAAATCTAGGTAGTTTGTTAACAAAGAAATTTTTCACCCTTTAACTAAAAATATCCTCAGTCCTATACTTATGATTTTTGAGGTAATTATTATTCAGTGAACTTTAATATATTCACAGAGAAATCACAAATTAATGTGACAGGCGGCTTAAAGGGGCTGAAACAGGATGTAAATTACATTAGGCAAGTTCCAGGATTTTCCACAATAAGGTGATTTTTCTTTTTTTCAAAAACAGTAGCACCTAGGCACAACGGGAGAAAAAAAAATTTCTAACCAAAACCAATTTATAATTCAAATTAAATTAGCTTATTAGAGTGCCCTTCTTCATATGGTCGGATAATATGGTTAGGTATCGAATAGTCAAAAAATGAGTAAGATATTATTCCTGAATCCAAGGAATATACCTCCTAATAAGAAAATTACCAAACTTAGTTTATGACAAAGAGTTATTTAAAATATATATATATATATATATATATATATATATATATATATATATATATAGACTGCCTTTAGCTGGTGCTGTACAAATGTGGCAGTAAGCATTAATCTTTTCTTTCCTGGGTACTACTAACTTCCTGTTTTCACAACTGTGAAACAAAGCCAGCCACCAAAAGACCCAAATACTGGGGTGGTTTTCATGAGGAGTAAATCCACTTGATTGAGGGATGAAAGCAGAACACATTTTTGCATCCAGGGGAATTCCATATAAGTCACAGTCCAGACATTCATGAAAGAGCTTCTGCCATGAGAACATTTTCCTGTGGGTGAATCTGGAATGCCTGATTGTTTAACTACCTCTCTCTGTGTCTATTCATGACTGTTGACTTCAGTTTTATTGGCACTAGCTCCTGTGCATGGGCATGTGTTCACATGCTTATACACACGTGCACACCCATAAAATATTAACCTAGCTCCTTCTCTAAACAATTTACAACCCAGACAGACCAAATGGTCTCATGGAAGACAGTGGCAGGAATGCATAGGTGGGAAATGGTGGTTTCTAGGACAGGAATAAAGAATTGTCAAGTTCCTGAACTGTCTATTTGGAAAGCTCACTAACAAAGAATCATAGCGTTTTCAACTGAAAAACAGAATCCAGGCAGTGAAATGGATATATCTCAAATACTAACTAGAAATCATCATTTTCCTAAATGAATTGATAAAAGATGCTGGAATGTCACAGAGGCAATAATAGTTAAATAAAAATTTTAGAGTCAGTGCTCAACATGACAGTTATACACACAATTTTAAATGTATTTATTCATTAACTATAATGGACACCGACTACAGGGCAGATACTGTGTTAGCTGCTTGGAATGCATCAGTGAGCAAAGTGGATAAAATTCCTGATCTTGTGGGCATTTGATTATGGTGGGAGAGATGGAAGATGGATAATAAACATTTTTTAAAAGGTCAACTGTACAGTGTCAACAGTTGATAAGTACTGGGGTAAAAATCAAGTAGGACGAGAAAGAGAAGGTTCATTAAGAAGAGGCCTCTTTCCTAGCCATGATGAATCTGTGCGGGGGTAGGGAGGGGTTGCTAGGACCAAAATACCTAAAAGAACAACTTAGGGAGGAAAGTGTTTTGGCTCAGTCTCACAGGTCTCAAGCTCTGGTCCATTGACTTCATTTCTGCAGCTTTTTTTTTTTTTAATACATAGTATGTAGTGCTATGGATTGAACCCAGCACCTTGCACGTGCTAGGCGGGCGCTCTACCAAGGAACTACAACCCCAGCCCCCATTGACCTCATTTCTTTAGGCTCAAGCATCATGGTGTATGGCAGAGGAAAGCTGCTCAACTCTCAGCAGCTGGGAAGCAGAGAGGTGAGAGTTGAGGAAGGGCCAAGGACAAAATAAACTCTTCCAGAGCATGCCCCTAGTGATTACTTCCTCTGACGAGGTCTCACTTCCCAGTAGTCTGCTGAGCTCTCAATGTATTAATCCATCAAGTGGATTAATCCACTGATCAAATGAACTCAGCCACTGATAAGGTCGGAGCCCTCACCATCCAATCATTGCCTAAAAGCCCAACCTCCGAACTTTGCTACGTGGGGACCAATCTTCAACACAAGAGCTTTTGGAGGACATTCCAGATCCAAACCATAACACTGAGTTTTGTGGTCACTGGAAAAGAGAATGAATAGCAAATTCAATATCCACTTGGCTTTCCTCACCTCCAACCCCTGTCTTGGTTTTCTTCATTCATCACAAACTTCCTGGGTCCTCCCTGGACCTACTACCTCTCTTGGCTGATGGCACCTAAGCTAAGATCTGTTGATCATCCTCTTTTGCTTCCTGCAACCATTACTGTGTTCTATGGATACTTTTTTTTTTTTTACCCCTCCACTATGACTGATATTCTTTCTTTTTAAGCACTTATTCTCCCTTGCCAAAACTATGAGCTCCCAGCTGTCCTAAGTTCATCCAGTTTTATTAGCACTGTTGTCTACTAATTCTCTTTCCAGTAGAGGCAGAATAATCTTTGAAATTCATGCTAATTGTGTAAGTTCCTGAGCTGTTGAAAAATCCCACCTGCAGCAGAACTTGCTGTGTTTAAAATATCAAGTCCAAACGTGCCATAGCATGTGAAGTCCATAAAGTCTTGGACTTTGCAGCCCCATTTTTCACTATTATGTGCTGTGCCCTATGATCCCTTGTGTCAGCTTATCTCCAGTATGTCAGTGTCCTGTATCCTTGCTACATGGCACATTGCTTATACACAGGCTAACAATGTCTTCCCACCCATTATCCCTAGTTAGTGTATCAGATTTTACCTGCTGTACCCTCTACAAAATCTGTACTGTGCAACTATCACATTGTCTCCTACCCAGGAGGAGACAATGCATTTGCTTTTCTTTGTATCAAGAGTCACCAAATTATAGCTTTTGCCCTGAGTCCACCCTGCCATCTGTTTTTGTAAATGAAGTTTTATAAGAATACAGACAGGCTCTCATTTATTTGAGCTATAAAAGAAAAGTCAAGTGGTTACAACAGAAATTGAATGACCTGCAGAGATTTCAGTGGTTTCTATTTGGTCCTTTGACAGAGTTTGCCAACCTTGGTAGATAGAATTGCCTCTGACAAGAGAATATGAGATCCTGGATTATAGAAAATATGAGGTTTATTTATCGATAAGTTAATTTTTTTTGTAATGTAATAAATGTAGTTCAGTGAAGGACATCAGTAAATTCAAAAACTGTATGAACTTTCAGTCATTTACAAGTTACCTAAGAAAAGAAAAAATGAGTTATTTAATAAGTGAATGTCAGAAGACCTCAATTCAGTTCTTGATGACTTTAAGGAAATTATTCGGTGCTGGATTGTGTCCTCTAATAAATGAGGAGGTGGTCTGGAACTCTCTCCTAGTTCTCCAAACTGTCATTTAGTTATTCTCAGAAAAGAGAGAATAACATAACGGTAAGCCAAGAGAACTCTGGGCTCAACTTGAAAATGGCAAATGACCTTTGAGGTAACGCAGGAGAGAAACATAGAAATACTAAGGAGCCGTCTTTATTAATTTCTTTTCTTTCCCTGGAAAATTCCAGTTGCGTCTTCCAAAACCTCTGCTTAAAATTCAAACCACAGATTCAACCAGGAAAAATTAGAGAAAACTCCAAAAAAAAAAAAAAAGCAGTGAACAAGTGAAGATAACCTGGTGAAAAGCCAGTACCTCATTCCCTGTCAGTAAGAGGGAGGAGAGAAATGGAGCATCAGGTGAAGGTGCTCTTTAAACCTTGGCCACTCATTCAGCCTGGCAGGGGGTCAGACATGACCCACAGCTGACAATACTTACTTTCTGTAAGGCCCCTCTGCCAGATCCCCAGCTCTGGAACCCCATAGTCTTGTATTTTGTGGTTTAACAGTTTAAACAGGTTCTCTCAGAGTGAGTGATTGGAATGTGTCAAGTAGCAGAGCAGGAATTGAAGGCAGTTGCCTCCTAATTATTAGTGCACGTTTGCCCTCTTCTCCTTCATGGCGCAGGTCTGTCCCCTTAATATGTAACATGATGTAATGATGTGTTAGGCACACGTTAACCTCGGTAACGAACACATGTTTTGCTTTTGCTTCATATTTGGCTGTAGTTTGATTGTCTGATGCATGCTGATGAGTTTTAAGGGATACAGGGAGCCTGTGAAGCTGTTACTTTGAAAGACTTCTCACGCTCTGTTGTCAGAGTAGCTGCCAGTGACCTCACCTTCCTCCAAGACCTTGGACACACACACACAGCATTTTAAGATCCATCATGGGACAGTGAACATGGCTTACCTTTTTCCTTAAATAATTAGCATTCCAAACTCAAGTCTAAACAGAAAGCAGGATGTGAGTTGTTAATCCTACTTCCTGTTGGAAATCACCCATCTATATGAAAAGTTCTCTAAGCCAGTGATGCTAGCAAAGCATTCACTGGAAAAATATTAACACTCCCCACAACCACAGACATACAGAAGGAATCATAGTAGCATGAAAATATTGTCTCTTTCTATTAAAACATATAAGTTGAGCTGTGGAGAATTTCTACTTGACCTCTACTGCAGACATAGTATCATCTCTGCAGTGTCAAAAATGGGAGTTTTATTTTGAATAACTTCGACAGTGATAGCATTTATGGTTTAAGTTCAAGGAGAAATAAAGTAGGAAAGCTAAAGGTTACTAGATGCAGAAGTTCTATATCCAACATGTATTTCACAGACACTAGATATCATTTAAATGCATGAAATTTTAAGTCCAGCGACATTTCTCTTCAAAGCAAATTATTTATTTATCTGTTACTGGGGATTGAATCCATGGATGTTTTACCACTGAACTACAACCCCAGATCTTTTTTATTTTATTTTGCTGAGGCTGGCCTCAGAATTGCCATCCTCCTTCCTCAGCCTCCTGAGTGACTGGGATTACAGGCATGTACTACTGCACCAGGCTTCAAAGCATATTTTTATCAACAATTATAATAGGTAATTCAATTTTAGCAGCTTTGTCCTGAATTTGGGGCCTTCGGATATTTTTTCACTCTCCATCAAGAATGTTTAAGAGCTTCAGGGAACTTCCTCAGGCTCCAGTGTGTGTTTATAGCATCCTAGTTCATGGTGTGAACTCCAGGGCCACAGCTTGTGCTGGAATCCCAGGTAGTCACTCACTCACTCCATATAGCTGTGCCCATGTGCCTTGACTTCCCCCAAGTGTCCCATTTCCTCATCTGTAAAACTTGGGTATTAGCAATCCCTGCCTGTAAAATGGCTGTGATGGTTCAATAAATGAATATATGTAAAGAATTCAAAGTGCCTCTCCCACTGTAAACAAAGAGGAAACACATGCATCCTTAATTGTATAAATATGCGCATATATGGATACAGATATATGGACTGCAAATCCATATTCTTCATTTTAAGTGACTTACAAATAACCATCACTTGCAAAATATGTTTCTCTGTGGCAAAATAGGAACCATTTAGAGGGCAATGTCAGTTTCTTGCTTCTCAAGTAAATGAGAAGGCTGGTTATTGCATTTTAACAAAGAAAATGAAACCACCAAAAAAATCTTTGCATAGTCTGTAGCGCCAGACTGTTTATTGAGGATTGGACAGCACATCATACATCATCGCCTCTTTTGCTGAGTTATCACACGGAGTCAATGTTGAAAAAGGACGTGAAGAATGCTGCTCTTGGACTCCAGTTTGAGTCCCTGGCACTGGTGGTCCAGGGCTCCCATTAATAACTCCCGATGCACTTGGCCTCTCCAGCACTTGGTGAAAGAGGATTAACATCTGTTGTGCCAAAAAAAACATGAGTGCTAATATTTCTTTTAGTCGACATCTTTGTTTTACCAGATTTCATTCAGTAGCTTTCCTTTGTTTATTTAGGAAATCACGGCATTTTACATTGTCACCATCAGAAAATGTTGACAAGCTCACAGAACTGTTCACTGAAACATCATTGTAGCTCTGTGCAAAATGTCACTCCAGTCTGCGCTCACTGTTTCTTAAACATGGGTTGGAAGCAAAATCTGTAAATCTGCCTAATGTGAAGGGTTCATTGTCTCCATAAAGGAAATTATTGCATTTTTTTAATGAAGTTGTGAGAAGAGTTGCAATTTTTTAATAGGTCAAAAATGAAGAAATGCAAATAGATTTAGCTAGAATAATTTTTAGTTACTAAAAGTCTTTATGCATCTGTGTTTTCAGATTCCACGTTTGATTTTTCAATCACCATGACTAAAGGCAGAATAGAACATTGTAAACAGTAAAAGATTTTAAGTCTGAAGTACAGCAGTACCAGTTCACAGATGTATGGCTGTGTGCACTGAGATACATCTGGAACGATATATTATAATTGCCTCTCTGTAAATAAAAAGAATAATATCATTCAGTATAATGCACCAAATTATTGTAAGAACAATTAAATGAAATATTTGCTGCAATTCTGAATAGAAAATATTATTTTCTGTCCATATAACATTTACTCTTTTTTTTTCTCTCTAGGCCAGGACTTCTCAACATCAGTGAACCTGCTGCACAGCTGTGGCTGGCAGACACGTGGCCTAATACTGGCAACAGCCACAATGACTGCTCCATCAACTGCTGCACCGCGGGCAATGGAAACAGCGACAGCAACCTGACCACCTACAGCCGCCCAGGTTAGGGACACGGAGAGAGGGAGATATGCACTGGCCTTGGGCTAGTTAGCCAGAAGCAGCTGACTTTCCTTTCCCTCTGCCCACCTGGGGAAGGGAACTTTGATCCACATTTTCATGAAATGTCCAACACTGTGTAGCAAGCTAGCATGATTCAAATATTTTCTCCATTTCTAAACTTTTATATTTCACCCTCCACCAAGATTTCCTCAGAGAATGAAGAAGACAAGCTCTAGCATAGATTGCAAGAAAACAAAGTCGTGCACAATCATTTATAAGAATGAGTACAATGATAAGTTTAGTTGCAATAATTTATTATATTCATGATTTTAGGAATAAATAACAAAGATCAAAAGGTCAATAAATCCATAGTTTGAGTGGACCTAATTCTAACAGTAAGAGTTATAATATTTGAACAAGAATGATAACAAAAAAATTTAAATGAAAGTTTAAATCAGATATTATAGTATAGATGTAAATCCTGAAGACATAAGAAATACACACATCCATATATATTTCAGGTGTGTAAGTGTACATTTATAGTCTGTTCTATACTTTGGTTCTGAAATATGTGTGAGTAAATTACTTCACTAAAATTTCATGCTAAAACATCACAGTAAGACAAGTAGATATGGAGCACTGCAAGATCTAAAGGCAGAAAAAAAAATACAGATAATTTCTTATGAAACAAAAAGTCCCATTATTAATAAGAGAGGAAACATTTAAATAGTTGTAAAGAAACAAATAAGATGCCTATGAAAGTAAAATAATGCCTGGAGCTAAGGAAATGAGAACGAGAAGATGGCATGTAAGTAAAGATGTAATAAATTATAAAGAACAAATCATAGAACTATGAATATGTCTACCCTAAAAACAATCCCATGTCTCCATTATTAGATGTGGATATGACCATCCACACAACTAGTGTGTGTCCTCCAGAGGCCCAGGTTCTGCTGTCTATATAGATAGTCATGTATCATAAACAAAAGGGACACCTACTGGAATTAATATGTTGCATTGTTCAGTATGATAGTTACTGGCAACAGATGGCTACTTAAATTCAAATCAACTAAATAAAATACAGTTTGAAATTCAGCTCCTCATTCTCACTACCCACATTTCAAGTTCTCCATAGCTGTTATGTGGCCAGTGGCAACTATATTGGACACTGGAGTCTAGGACAAGTCCAACACTTTTAGAAGACCTTTTGGATAACACTCATATAGAAATATTGGCAAAGCAAAATGAGTATAGTGCCTTTAGATTATTTTTTAATCGTCATTAAACAAAACAATTCCTAGAAATTTGATATGAGAATTACTGTAATCCAGATGTACCAAATATCTCTGCTGCTTGATCATGTATGATTAAATTAAGTAGCTAAATTTAGTAACATAGAGAAGCTGAAAATTTTTCTTAAGATTATATTCATATTTACATCTTTAGTAGAAAGCATGTTAATTTTCATTTATTAAGATATCCAGTTAAAACCAATTCTTAAAGAGACCTGTTAGTGATAGTGCCACTTTTAATCAATCTGAATAGAATAATGATGTTTTTCCATGGCACCTTTTTTAATTTAAAAATGTTTATCTTTACAATATGACTTTAATTATTCCTGCTGTTTTAATATTTTCAATCATAGGCCTTAAATCTCTCTCTCTCTCTCTCTCTCTCTCTCTCTCTCTCTCTCTCTCTCTCTGTGTGTGTGTGTGTGTGTGTTTGTGTGTGCGTTCGTGTGTGTGTGTGTGTGTGTGTGTGATCAGTTATTTAATTTCTAAATATTTCAATGAAGGGAAGATCAGAGTGGAATGAGGTATTAGACATACTAGATATTATTTCAGGCATTATTTGATTAAGTGACCTGGTTAGTGTGGTTCATTTTGTCATCATTATTGTCATTTTATACTTGGGATGTCATTACGAAACCATGAAAAAATGATTATGTAGCATTTCTCTTCAATAATGATTACCCTATATGACCAAGATAGGAACTAATAAAATTCTCCTAAGCACTATTAACTATCACCTTATCCCTGCTCATCTTATCTTTTGAGGATAAAAATATTAGAATTGACCTGTGGATACATTTTCCTCTTTGGATTCTTATGTGCTTTGTTCTGTAGCTTCAAATAGTTCATTAACCCAAGACTAGAAAATTTAAAGTTAACAAAGATTCACGTATGTATTATTTTAGTGGAATTCCTGTTAAAATGGTTGTTAAAGGAAATTCCTATTTTAAATTAGATGAATTATTTAGCATACAGCAGTGGCATAAGTTTATAATTATGTCCTCTCTACACAAATGCTCTGGATGCTCTTATTCCCTCAAGTTTGATTTCCCTTAGAAAGTCCATATGAATATGGGGCCCTTTCTATTGATCTAATTTAAGCCCATTTGTACTTTACATCCCAATTTTACTGTGACTCACAAAGCTTCTTAGAAAGAAATTGAAAACGAATAACCATGCAGAATGACTTTTTCCTTTTCCTCTCCATTGCACATAGCTGATTGTATAGCAAATTATAACAACCAACTGGATAACAAACAAATAAATCTGATGCTCCCTGAGTCAACTGTTTATGGTGATGTGGATCTTAGTAACAAAATCAATGAGATGAAAACCTTCAATAGCCCAAATCTGAAGTACGGGCGTTTTGTCAATCCATCAGGGCAGCCCACTCCTTATTCCACCACCCAGCTCATCCAGTCCAACCTCACCAATAACATGAACAATGGCAGAGGGGACTCCAGCGAGAAGCACTGGAAACCACCCGGTCAGCAGAAACAAGAAGTGGCACCAATTCAGTATAACATCATGGAGCAAAACAAACTGAACAAAGGTGAACAGCTCTGCCCTTATTCCTTCTCTTTCCCGTGTTGACATTCTTAGCCCCTCGGCACTAGATGTCAACAACTGTCTGTGACTCAAAAGTCACCTCTTTCCTTTGGTTATTGTGATTTTCTTCTTTCTTTGGTTTCGGAATTTCCAGTGTCAAAGAGTTAATTAGCACCACAATAAGCTTGGAAAATTGATTTTATAATAATATATATGTATTTTCAAATGGTTTTGAGATTAATTTAAATTTAATAGTAGGTGAGGGATTGCTGAGGACATACAATCTTTTATTCATAAGGCTGATGTACAACTGTCACAATACCTCGAATTTTCAATAAATAGACTATTCCACTCTTTCCACTTGAGGATGGAAGATAATTGCTTCTACATGGTCCTATGAATGAAGGGCCTTTTTATATCAAACTGAAGAAAAATAATTAAATTAAACTTGAACTGGAGAAGTGGTTCAATTTGTTGTATTTCTCAGACCTTGTGTGGTTCCTGAGATTGCTACGATGTATATAATTTTAGAACCTCAATTTATTGGGTTGACCTGATTGAAGTCTGCCAGTATAGAACCTAAAATAAATGGAGTTTAGTATTAACTTGAAGCAGCAGAATAGTATTTTATGGCCTGAGGGGAATATCTGTGTATTGTAATGTTGTAATGCATGTGGGTTGAAAGAGATAGGTGTTTGATTTCTTTGTAGTTCTTCAGGCTACTGCTTTAATAACATGATTTGCAAAGTTATATACCTCTAGCTATAACTAGATTGCTCTAATTTGAATAGATGGGGCAATGTTGTGCACGTATCCTGGTCAAGAATGCATTTTATGGTACATAATTAGAGGTACGGATTTATTTTCTTAGGCTTGAGTTGAGAGCATTTTCTTCAAAAATAAAACTTTGTGAAGCTGGAGAGTATAACAAGATAATTTAAACATTTCATTAAGTTCATGTCATGTTTTAATTTGATAATAAAGTTATCTAGCTTTTTCCCAAGTTTGAGAAGGTACTTAACTGGTATAATAATCCAATTTAATAAATATTTATTAAGATTCCTACATACATTGATGACAAAGACTGACAAAATTGAGAGCAGATTCCGCAGCTATGGAGTTTACTGTGGGGATTCAAACCATTACATTATTTTTCCATAGTGTGTGGTTTTACTCTGGACCTCAGAAAGCTCTGACAGTCCTCTGTACAAACATTTCAGAACTCTGATTTATTGTTTGTACTGCTTGTAAGCAGATTTGGTATGTCAGAGTGTAATAAAGACCCCGGAATGCAGCTAGGCTGACAGATTATTACTGACTACATTCCAGTAGCAAGCTTATCATCTGGATTTTCACCTTTGCCTAAATAAGGAGAAGCATTTCTGGGGCAGATTAGATATTTTATTTTCTTATCAGGGATACATTTTTATGAGATATCATCTAGCTGACAAGTTTCCGTTTTATTTTTATTTTATTGCAATTTATGTTTTATGAGTTGCAGATGTGGCATTTTCTGATTTATTCTTGTTAGAATTATTTTGTTACTATATATACATGTATGTACATATTTTGGGGGGAGAGTACTACTGATTGAGGGTACTGGGTCTCATGCATACTAAGTATGTGCTTTACCACTTAGCTATACCCCCAGTTTCTATTCCTATATTTTTAAATGGATATATAGACATCCATTTTGAGTGTAAGTCTTTTCATAGCCTGACAATTTGAATCTAAAAATAAAAGAGAAAAACAGACAATTGGTTTCTTAATGTACTCAGAAATATATACAAAATAAAGAGATTAGAAATAACTCACAAAGAAAACATAAATGTATATATTTTTTTCTATCTGAAATATCTAGATTATCGAGCAAATGACACAGTTCCTCCAACGATTCCATACAATCAATCATATGACCAGAATACGGGAGGATCCTACAACAGTTCGGATCAGGGCAGTAGTACATCTGGTAAGGGGATCCCAGGAAACATCTACCTCTCTGTTTAAAAGATGGTACAGCCCCAGATGGACTGAAGTATTGAATCACTTTATATCATTTGAATCTAATCTTTCTTTATATCAGGCTTGGGTTTTTGTTTTTTATATCAGACATGGGTCTTATTTTTTCAGTTTAAGGGACTATATTCTCAGTAAACCATTTTATTTTCCATTAGGTATCAAATACTAAGCTCCCTGTTTTCTTCCTTTATCAGTAAATCAAAAGTATGAACTAAAATTTAAAAGCAGCTACCACTAAACTTTAAAGGCAGCTGAAACTTTTTTCTCCCTTTTCCAAAATATAACATAAGAAATGTTGTACATATAGGTAATCAGATAAATCTGTTACCATTTGAAATAATGCTATTAAAGCAAGTAACGTTTAAGTACACTTCAGCACTGTAAAAACCTGAGAGACAATAACCTGAGATCCAGCTACTGTCTCAGTTTGTACTTTCTCTGTGATCCCTCCGTTCTTGTTCAAGAGCCTCATAAAGCAACCTCTCAGCCTCAATTTGTCCATGCCTCAAAAACCACAGAGACTCCTCCCTGTGGTCTTCATGCTGGGACAGCTGTTTGCCAGCTGTTTTCCTGATAGCAGTTGCAGATGGGAGCTTGATGGTACTTAAGTCCTGTTTTTCTAATTAAAGGTGGTTCATTATTAGAACTAACATGTGGCAAGTCACACCACAATGAGAACAAACTAATTGGTCTTGAATGGAGCATGTATCTGCAGGAGAGGGTAGAAATGGCACCTCCCAGCAACTGGATCAAAGTCATTGCTAGGTTCTTTTAGCCAAGTGTCTCTACCTCCTTCTGTAAAGAACATCACATTCACAGTTTGCTGCCTTCTTTTAGCTAAAGTATGCTGGTTTAACATTTTCTAACCTGTGTTGAAATTTTTCTTATTTAAAGGAGCTTAGAAATGGCCCTTTTTCTTTGTAGATTTTCTCAGAATCTACTGTACATTAATTTGTATTAACAATGAAAATATTATCAAATATTTTTTTTTTCTTTTTTAAATCAAGTAAACTGACTTAAAAATGTCAAAGATCTACTTTTGGGAAAAACATAAAAACATAAAATATTTAGATATTTGAATGTTGATGTCATTTCATCTTTATATTCTTACTTATAGAGAAAATCATATTTTAATAGGGGAAAAACCCCATGATTCTAGGTTATTAATTTTCGATTGACCTTCTCCATCTCTTAGCTTAGACACTGAGACCATGATGCCATGCTGCTATTCATCACCTGTTATTCTGTGGATATTTGGTAAAACAATTATAAAGGAGTGAGGTCTGGTGAAGGTAGGGAGCAAGTAAAGCTAGTACATGAAGTACAGGAAAGGTTTGTATGGGTCAAGTCACTGGGTCAGGTGGAGTTACTACCATGCATGTGTCTCAGGAAATCCAGAGGAAGACACTGGCCAATGTTGACTCTGTCATGCATGCCCAGTCACCCCAGTACATAACAACCGAGTGACAGACAGAAACAGAGACACCCAGGCTCAGGGATGGAGTCACAGTTTATTAGTAACAGCCTGTTCCTCAGCCCACACTTGGTGTTGTAACATACCAAGGCAAGAACATCTGGTATAACAAACACTGCCGTTAGAAAATTCCCAAGTGACTTAAAAAAAAGTAAGTCCCTCTGCCACTGAGTAAGCTAAGACCTGTGTCATATGCAGGGTGACATGTAGCTGTTTAAGTTAGGATTAAAAAAAAAAGATCAAGACAATTCACTGATATTACAGGATCATATGAGAAAAATCAATTACAATTCAATTGCAATTAACAATTATTGTCTATAATATAAATATGATTCTAAAATATATTCAGGGGGAGAACTTTATCCCCAGATACCTTTTGACCTGAAGGTTTTAAAAGGGGAACATATGCATCTATGGTGTTCAAAGAATACACCAAATCTAAAATTGGAAAACTGTAGCACTTGAAGAATTGGGTTATTTCAAACTATTAGGAACGTTCAGCAACATTATTTTACTATAAGCCACAATTTTATAGAAACAGAGGCTGAGAAGATGTCTGTCCCTTTCTAAGAGCATTTTTTGGCTTCTTTTGTCGTTAGTTATATTAGTTCTTCCAGCATTTATTCTCATCTGTATCTGCCCTTCTGAAGAAAACTAATAATTTCATTGTGCCCAAAACATTTCAATGGACAAGTACAAATTATATATATTCAGTGATTTAATGCAACAATGGAACTCTAATAGATCGTATCTGTATCATATTGTATTTTAGGTTTCAGCAATTAAATAATAGAAAGGCACTCCAGAAAATATGTCTACAGCTCATTTGTTTTAGATGATAATCCATAATGCAATTAATTACTGTAGGAAGATCACTATTAATGATATGACTTGTAAAATTCATTTATGGTTTTATTGCTTTTTTGCTATGCGTTCTACAGTTAAACTTGGCAATTCTTTGCTTCTTCTCTTCTATAAAATTTTGAATTAAAATTAATGAAGAAAAGTGTGTTTATCTCTATATACCTGAATAAATTATAAGATCATATTCACAGAAAATAATTAATCATGGATAATAGGAAAAAAAATTAAAGGCCAGGAATAAAAGACTTGTACTTCATTTCTTCTCTAGGAAGTCAAGGGCACAAGAAAGGAGCACGGACACCCAAGGTTCCCAAACAGGGTGGCATGAACTGGGCAGACCTGCTTCCTCCTCCCCCGGCACATCCTCCTCCCCATGGCAACAGTGAAGAGTACAGTATTTCTGTAGATGAAAGGTAGGTGGAACATAACCTGTGAATGGTATAATACATTTGCTTATACCCACCCAAGTAGTTGTTACCCTGTACTGCCAAGAGGAGACTGACTCCTGAAGTTCACAGTGTTATCTCTAAATAAGACAATGTTGATCAGTGGCGCTTTAAAACCCTCCTCAGGGTTGCCCATCAAAGAATGAGTGCTCTAGAAACTTCTTTAGGAACTGGGAATTACACACACACACACACACACACACACACACAGGAAATCTTGAGTTTGTATATATAGAATTTCACATATGATTTTGTGATTTTCAAAATAGTCATGCACTGCCTAAGGTCATTTCAGTCAATGGCAGACCACATATATGATGCTCTTCCCATAATATTAAAATGGAGCAGAAAAATTCCCATTGTCTATTATTTGTACTGTACCTTTTCCATACTTAGATGTGCCTAGATACCTGACTACTTCCCCTGGTGTTACAGAGGCGTTCAGTATTAAGTATGATAATATACAGGTCCAGAGCCTAGGAGCAATAGGCTATATTATTTAGCCCGGTTTGTGTTAATGCCATGGGAGTTTGTCTAAATCTACTCTGAAGTTCAGACAGTCATGAAATCTCTAAACAAGGTGTTTCTTAGAGCATGTTCCTGTAGTTAAGTGATACATGACTGTGTTAGAATTTCTTTGACACATTGTTAAGTTTTCATAAAATAATTATGTGGATTTACATACCACAATTTCTGGAGACTACATTTTTCTTAGATATTATCACATTATGCTGAAAATTACTTGTAGAGGTTTAAACTTCCCTGAACTATTTCTCAGAAGGATTTAACAAGAACAAATAGTCCACATGAAAAAATGAAAAGTTAGAGTGCTTCCTCTCATTCCAGAATCTTTATAATTGGACATGATACCTCAAACAAAACAAAACAGCTGCTTTAGTAGTGAGATTAAAAGCAGAGAATTCTCTTGACTTAGAGAATTAACTACAAAAAAAATGAAATCTACTTGGAAATAGTCTTTTCAATGACTTTATAGAAATAAAGGCTTTGTTTTTTAATTCTTATAAAAAAGAGTTTTACAGTCCCAGCTGTGCACAGAAGACAAAACCTCTGTGCTTCTGTTTTTTAATCATTTTTAAATAACATATATTTTCAAGTAAAATTCTTTTACAAAAATGTTAACAGACGATTCCCATTATCCATAGTAGTTATGTTTTATAAAGTTGCTGTGAACACTGAATTGGTGAATATGGAACCATTAGTCTCTAGGGGAAATACAGGGTTAGATTCTTTGAGTGTCAGGTCACAACATTTTGGTTGATCTGAGGCCTTTTTTATATGTGTTTTGTTTAAAGCACCATTATTTAATATATATTTTTCATTAATATAGTGTCATTTCTGAGAAAACACATCTGTTATAGACACATTTTCTCTGTTAGGCACATCACAACCCTCTTAAGTTAGGAGTGCCAAGCTGCATGTTAACATTTCCTCTGGGTGCCATTTTTAACAGGGAAATCACTGATATTAAGCAAGAAAATTTCAAGCAATGTGGGCCCTAAATCAACTGTTCAAATGATGTGAGAGCTGATGAAAGAAAGTATTTGTTGTCTTGTTTTGCTTCTGCTGGGTACATGCATGTCAGGTGGTTCAAATTTTTGGTGTCTTTTTGTATGTACGAAGATGGCCACAAAAACATCACTAGTATTGATATGGGGGTTTCAAATTCACTGAATCAGTGAATTTGCGAATATAGAATCTGCAAATCGTGAAGATAAGTTTGGTCATAATAGTTTGTTTTCCAGGCTATTTTAATAGAATATTTTCTTCTATTTTAGTTGACTAAAAAGGGTTAAAATAAAATATGCTATTGTAGATTTTAAAAAAATACTACAAGATATACAACTTCTCCCCAAAGAGAAAGATTTGTTTTGCCTGGTAAGAATGAATCTAATCTGCTGATAAGTGTTTTTCACCTTGAAAATGATAAAGTTATCAATTAAGAGCAGGGATTTTTATGGATCCTGGGACCATGCAGAGATATGGACTTTTGCAGAACTAACATGGCAGGGGTGGGAAAACTGGGAAGGCAAACGTAAGCCAGATTATGCCGATACTCAAATGCCTTGCTGCAGCATTTTTATTTTATTCTCTAAGCAATTAGAGAGCCATTTATTACTTGGAGCAAATGAACGACCTGACAGTGACTTGTATTATAGTAAAGCAATTTTGGAACAATGTGACCATGGCGAAGCAAGGAGTGACTGGCAGCAAAGAGATCAATTAAAAGATTATTGCAGTAGGACATGCAACAGATGAAAACAAGGGAACAGATTGTAGAGAGTCTTTATAGGTAGAATAGAGATGAATTGTGAGACAGGTTAATGAAGAGGAGAAAGGAATAATTCCCTTCAAGATTACTAATTTGGATAGGTGAGCAAATTGCTTGGCTACTTGATAACAAAGGAAACATAAGAAGGAGTTACAAAAATTGAGGTAGGAGGATTAGGGAATTAAAAAAGATAAAAAGCAACCACATTATTTAAGCATCAGTTTTCCTAAGGTAAAGTAAACAAGGCGGGGTGGTAGAGAACAAATGAGAGAGAGCAGTAATCAAACAGTTTATATAATGCAGTACATCTTTGTCATTCTAATCATTAAACATATTCCTGGGATAAGATAAGATAGAAAAGTGTAAGTACTCTCCAGATTTATCTTGTTTCCTACTCAGATCTAGCCCAGGAGCAGAAGAGCATTTTACTGTTTAGGGGTATTGTATTTTTCACTCACCATCCTAAATTCAAACCAACCAGTTCATTTTGTGCCCAACTGAAGAAATAATGATCTATTTGCATTTTCAAAAGAGAGTTCTATTGAACTATGTAAGTTGTTTCCAGTATCTCTCCCTTTGAAAGAATTTAGAAAGTCCTTTGCTCAGGGTCTAGAACTTCATCATCAGACTATCTGCAATGCCATCTTTGCATCTTCTTGAGAATATGTTGCACTGGAGGAATAGAACATAGTACATTTGATATATACTAAGTTAAACTATGTTAAGTGGATTTCTTTACTGTTTCTTTATGATTTCTCAGCCTGTATAATATGCTAATAATAATTTACAATCTTGCAGAGAAAAATAGTATATGTAATACTTCAAAAATCTTTATGATAGCAGACTTTTTAAAACAATGACTCCTTACTATGATTTAGAAGAATTAGAAGGGCAGTGATGTATTGCATTATATAAGTTGTAATTTCATTACATCTCTCTTGTTTATTCTCTACCACCTAAATTGATGACATTAGCTCAGGAAAGTTCATGCTCAAATTGTGTGGGTGCTTTGTATCTTTTTTGCTTTCCTAATCCCACTGTCTCACTCTGTGTAACTCTTTTCCTCTGTTTTCTTTGTGATCAAGTAGCCTAGCAGTTTCCTCATTCATCCAAACTAGAAGTCTTGTACAAAATTTTTCCTTTTCCTCTTCTTCAATAAGCTCTTCCACAATTCATTTCTCTCTTCATATTTGAAAACAAGTCAAAGCTGATATTCCACTTACTATAGCAGTAGTTCATTGGGAGAAACTGAAGTAAGTCAGCATGTTCTTATAGTAACACATAACATGTTGTTTCAGCTATGATCAAGAAATGCCATGTCCTGTACCACCAGCATGGATGTATTTGCAGCAGGATGAATTAGAAGAGGAGGAAGATGAAAGAGGTCCCACACCTCCTGTGCGGGGAGCAGCTTCTTCTCCAGCTGCTGTGTCCTATAGCCTTCAGTCCACTGCCACTCTGACCCCGTCCCCACAGGAAGAACTCCAGCCCATGTTGCAGGATTGCCCAGAGGAGATTGGCCATATGCAACACCCACCCGACAGGCGGTATGTGGTTTAGAAATAAATTTTAGCAGAATCAGATCATTTCCACTACTCACTGAATGCTGTCCCATTAAGCAGTTTTCAAATCACATGAGCATTTTCTTGGAGTATTTTCCCACAGTAAAGCCTGATAAAGGACATATCAGTAATACTGTTGACCATGACATTAGATTAATTGATCCCAGGGCACTTGCAACCATAAAATAATGGGCATTGATACTCACCCACTTATGATAATTACATTCAAGTACACATGGCCTGCTAGTCTCATGACATGTTATTGCTGGTGGGTGTTTTTTGTACTTTAACTTTCGTTGTGCATGAGCAAACCACTTCTTTCTTTAGAAAAAGAGATTTTTCTCTTATCTTCTAAAATTGAGTTCCACATAATGATTTGTTCTTTCATAGCTGTAATGTCATAGTAGAATGAATGAGTTTAGTGTGTTCATTTTATGTTGACCTCAGATACCTTTACTTTGATATAGGTTGGGATTATTTTATCCAGGTTACTACACAAAATGTGTGAGTGGGTGTGGGTGTGAGTGTGTGTGTTTAGACTTTTTACCCTAGTGAACATCATCATCCAATACATATTTTTGTTATCTGGGACTTCAGTTGTCATTTCTACCACATAAAAGCTATTACTGTATCATGTTAGCTCTTCTCTCATTGTTGATGATATTGTTTGTACTATTTTATTGCCCTTGACACATTATAATATGTGTCTATTGCTTTCCATATTCCTAATATCATTTGAAATCGGGTATATCATTTGCCTCAGAAGATTTTTCCTCAATATTCTTGAATGAATAACAAATCCTGGTTTGTGCTGTTTGAATTTTATTCTGCAGATTAAGACAGAAGTTGTTTGTTGCAGTGTTTGCTAACAATTCTGTCATTAAGAAGTTATTACCAAATTCAAATCCTATACTTCTTAAACAGAAAGAAGTAGTTAAACCTTTCCCTGTGTGACAAGGGGAAACTTAGATTGCCATATATTTAAATAGTATTAACCTTTGAACTTCATGAAGATTGAGAGCAAATAAATTGTCTTTTTTTCCTATTAGCATCACAAGCCATCTCAGTTACTTTTATTAGAAGCAAATGAGAGACGGACAGAGACCATTAAGCTTCTTTCCTTCTCTCAATAGTAACCTATTTCCTTCCACTCTCCTCTGTGTGGCCACTGGGACCCCAGATCTTCCTCCTAAATAGCCTTTTGTTTGTTTGTTTAATTATTCCTTCTGTAATCCTTTTACCTTCCTTGTAAACAAAAAACAAACATGAGTTTCCTGTCATCTGCGTGGACATTACAGCCATAGGCTCTCCCTTCAATCCTCCCTTCTTTCCCTATTAACTATGTGGCTTTTAAACTTTCCGTAGCCTTCTCTCCCGGTTACAGGGTACAGACTCTCCTACTGCTGACTGTGGTTCAGCCACCTCCACCTTCCCAGTTCCTGGCTACAACTCTGCCCATTGTGTCCTAGCTTCTACACTTTTTGCTTCCATCTGTCTGCTGAAAGTAACTTCCTAATGCTAAAATCTGAAGACTTCTTTGCCCTTATTTTTCTTGAGCTCTCTGCAATGATGGCAGTTTTATAAATTGTTTGGAGAATTGAATGAGATAATGTATGTTAAGTACCTGCAGAGGGGTAAGTTTTCAGCAAATACTAGTTCCCTTTTGTCCTCCTCCTTGTGTATCACCCCATCACTTGATTTGACAATTATATTCTGATGGCTGTCAAATTTATTTAGCCAGCCCAGACCTTTTCCCTGTGTGTCACAATGATATTTTCACTTGGACATCTCCACATGTCTTAACCCAAATTGATCATCTTTGCAGTGAACACTTGCTCCTTGTCCTACTTTAATGACTACTTATTTATATACCAAAGGGATAGGCAAAAGCATAAAAAATACTTTTGCCATTTGGAGATGAGCTTAATTATCCTTCTGCCTCATCTGTGGTTTTCAAACCGTCTATGAATTAAAATATTTACCTTTTCCCTTTAATGCTAATTCCAAAATAGCCTACGATTTTGTTCCTTTGTTTCCATTTCTCTTGCTACTGGACCAGGGGCCCGATCCCTGTCCCTTGGAATTTTCAAATACTCTTGAAATGATATCCATTTTTCTTTCCTTTCTCTCTTTACCTTCCAATGTTCATTCATTGCATGGAAGTCTGGATCTGTTTCCCCCATTTCCAGTCCTCCTCTGGAGCCCCGCACTCAAAGCCCCTGACTGTCCTCTCTTTCCCTTCCCACAACATTTCTAATTAGTCTGTTTGAAATTCTCTGAGTTTATCTTAAACTCACCCAACATCCTGGTCTAGGACGTGCTGTTTTTTTGATTGCTTGGCAAGCATTGTTCATCTTTCCAAGTCCTGCTCAGAAATACTCCATGGAGCTTTCCTCTGATTGACTGGCAAAAATCCACCAGTCTTCTTTTTCATCTTCATCAGGCTCTGTTCCCATCTCAGTTAATCAGTTTTCTTGTTGCTTTAGTATTTCCTATTTGTTTATCTGATGCTCTATTTAAATTAAAAGCTCTCTGATGTCAGAATTCATGTCTTTCTCACGTCTTTGCCTTCACAGAATTTCCCCCACCCCCCCGACCCAGTATATGATGGCTGGAATCTGATACTGAAAATGACCTACTTTCTCCTGTTTTAGGGTGACAAATACATGTATGATCTTGAAGTATACAGATGTGATTGAGAAAAACACCATACCTGCAGCACTTATAGTGAATTTAACTAGTTTTAGCTTTTAAGTTTTTTTTTTTTTATTTTCAGTCTATAAAGAAATTATGAATTTTATTTCCAGGATCATTGCTGGAAATAATTCTGGACACTAATAAAAAGGTGGTGTGAGCCCATTAAAAAAAAAGAAAATCCTGTTAATGCTTTTGAAATGGTGACTATAGACTCTGTATGACATTTTAAAAATACAGATAAGCAAAATGAAAATATAAAGTACCAATGATCTGTATAGTCAGAAGCAGTCACTGTTCAGAGCTCAGTAAAAATCCTTTCAAACTTTCATCTCTACCTGTTTTCACATTGTGTTGAATTGGTAGCTTGCCAATATTATTTTGCAAGTTACTCTTTTAGCTGAACAGTGTATTTTTCTCTGTTGGTAACTTTTAGTGTAGACACTTGGGTTAAATAGATACTGTAATTTATGTAGCTCATTCCCTAATGTTGGCATTTAAATTGTGCCTACCCTGTTGAGACTAGATAGAGTGTTGGACTCTCATCTGTAGTTAAGTCCTTGAGTGAAGCCTCTTCTCAATCCTTTTACCTATTCAAACATCAGTCCCATCAGTCAATGACTTCTGTTTCTTATCATCCTGCCACTTCCCTAATGATGCAATCATTAGAGATAGATAGCTATTTCTCTACAGGTCTCATTCTAGAGCTTCAGACCCATATATCCCAGTACTTATTCCTGCAGATTTTTACTGCCTAAATATCACTCTGAGAGAAGCACATATATTCAGACATAAATGCACTTTTCTTGTTCCAGCAGCCATTTTCTCATGCCTGCATTACAGTAATGTTCTGCTAAGTGGTCTCAGTGCCTTTGACCCTGCCCCTTCTTCAAACTGTGCCCCTGCTGAAGGCTGTACAGAGACATTTTCCTAAAATGCAATGCTGATCAAGTTTCATCAATGCTTGAAATCTCACAATGGTTTCCCATTCCCCTTAAAATAAAGACAAGATTCCTTAATGTAGCAATCAAGACCCTTTGTGATCTGACCCCTCTGTGACTTCATCCTTGCCCACTGCCACACCCCCATCAATGTCTGTATTGTTTTACTCTTAAGTTTCTTCCAGTTCCTGGAAGAAGAACAGTTCTTGTTCACTTCAAGGTCTCTGCACATTCTGCCCAACTTCCTGGAACACTATTATCTGCTCCTTTTTCAGAGCTAACACCTATGTATTCTTTAAACTCAAAATTAAGTGGCAGATCCTCCTTCCCTAATACCACAATGAAGGGATGGGAGCCTGTTATATGTATTCCCACAACACCGTATATAGCCCCATTAGGGTGCTGACTTAATGTATTATGATTGCACACATAATGAATTGTTGATCTCTTCCACTGGACTACAAGTTCAAATAAGAAGTATGTTTTATTCAGCTGAATTTCTAACATAGTGTCTGAATTCCTGTCTCTATTGCTGTCTAACAAACTACTCTAAAACTTGGTGGCCTATAACAACCATTTTATTTTATTCACAATCCCATGAATTTGGGATTCTGAAAAAAAATTCAGTTGGACAATTCATCTCTAATCTACTTGACTTTCGCCTGGTTTGGGGGGTAAGATCTCCTGCCAAGTTAGTTTTATCCCTCATATCTGATGTCCCAATATTCCTCAGCCTCCATCTCCAAAGTTTCATCACATAAGCCTGGGCTTCTCATAATATAAGGTTTCAGGATAGAGACACTTTTAACATGTCAGCTGGTTTCAAAGAAGGCAGAAAGAGAAAGTTTTCAAATCAGTTTAGTACTATATTCCGATTAGGGGCATAATCTTACTCCTTCTATAGCCTATTGGTCAAAGCAGTCACAAAGCTCATTCTGATTTAACAATGTAGAACCAAATTCCCTCTCTTGTTTCAGAAGATAATTTGAATTTAGAGATATTATTATGGGTATTTTGAAAAATGAGATCTCTCTGGCCCAGATATGTATAGTTAGTTTGTATTCAGTATGTATGCCTTAAAACTGAATCCTTATAATCCTTAGTCTCAAAATCTAGTAGGGACCACACAATAATAGATGCACAATAGATGTTTAAAGAATAAATACACTGGGGCTGGGGTTGTGGCTCAGTGGCAGAGCGCTTGCCTCGCACATGTACAGCAGTGGGTTTGATCCTCAGTACCACATAAAAGTAAACAAAGAAATTGTGTCCATGTGTAACTAAAAAACTTTTTAAAAAAAGAATAAATACATTATTTTATGCTTGTTGATTAGGGGCGTATGTAAATATTACAATATATGTAACAAAAAGTTAATGAAAAAAGTATTATAATACCACAATATTAATTTTATAAGCCTTAAAGGCTTGAACTATTATTAATATTGCGATTTTTCGTTCTTATGAGCTTCTAGGATATTCCATATTGTCTAAAATTAGATAAACGAAGTGACTAACATAGTAGCAACCCTTCTCTTTTTCTCATATAAGAACAATGAAAATAATATAATTAAACTGATACATATTGTTTCAAAAAATGACACTATTGCATTCACTGCAGTTAATAATAAAAATACCTTGAACAGCAAAAATAGTTTTCATGTATGAAGTAAAAAATTGTCGAATGTCTTTTCATACAGAGAAGTTGAATATGATATTGTTAGAAGGAAAAGAAAGAAATAAGGTAAAGGAAAATTAAATATCTTGTCTTTTTACAAACTAGGTAATAGTTGATTATACAAAAAAATTGAAACTACACTAGTGTTAGAAAAAAGGATTTGAAAGGTATGGATTTTTTTTCCCCTTTTGTCTTTTTCCTGGTACATGCTATATGGTGAACTCTAGAGACACCTGCTTTCATAAATTAATGGAATCACCCCTTTTTTTCTTGAACATATTTATGAAGGCATCATTTTTGTAGGAGCCTAGAGTGTTGTGAGTCACAGTCATATACTTGTACATTATTTCAGAAGATGCTGAAACCCCTCAGGGGGAGGAATCTAAAAGGTTGAGGTTCGTTTGCAACAAGCCCCACTTGAATGCAGCATCTCGAAATAGCTTTTTGTTTTCAAGTAGAATATATTACATATTTCAAACTGTACGTGTTTATCACACATTCCCCGGGATGGCCTTATTTACAGATGGTTTGAATACATTTTTTTTCCTGTCTTTCTTCAGAATTTGCACGTGTTGGTAGTAGTTAAAAGACAGCCCTTGTTTAACATTTTTGCTCTACAGAATGTGAATTATCCAAACAGCAATGCTGGCATCCTTTCACAGGGAAGCTGGCCATTCTACACCCCTTTATTGATGGTCAAAACAGTACCCTTTGTACTAAAAACTCTTACATGACTGTAAAAAAAAAAAAAAGAAGTTTCTTGTGGTATTTTGGATGTGCATGCTTACAAAGGCTGCAAATTAACTTTTAAGTATGCTATTTTATTGCATTCCAAATTAAACAAAGGTTTTCCTCCTATGTGTATGACAGAATCCACATTGAAACAATTATCCATTTTAATCTCTTAAATAACTCCAGCTTTGGCACATTTTTCATATTTATTCTAGTGCCACACACAGACACATTACAAACCACCCAGAAATGAAAAATGATGAATTATATTAAAGAACCCTGCATGTGTGAACATATAAAAAATGTGTAATAATGTATACTTATATACACATACTCCTTTACTAAAACATGTTATTTTTGTTTCTTGTGTTTTTAATTCAACTATAACTGAAACATACCTCTCCTGGCATGCGCGTGCATGCACACACACTCACACACACACACCTCTCTTGGCATACGTTTTTTTTTTTTTTTGTGTGTGTGTGTGTGTTAATACCATTCCTAGAAGGAAGGAAGGTCATGATCTTGGAAGCAAAATTTGAGTTTAAATTCTGAATTTTAGATACCCTACCTTTAAGAACTTTGACAAAATCCTTAATTCCTCTGAATTTCAATATCCTCAGATATAAAATGATAATTTAAAAAGTAACTCAGAAAATTGCTCTGAGAATTGAGATAACATTGTAAAATATGCTTAGATACAAAATATGTGCTCAGTGAGTTAGTTGTTGTGTTTAAAATAATTATCATTTATTTTAACTGTCATGTGCTGAATCTGTGTTTTTTAATTCTATGAAATCAGGAGTGCAGGATTTGATGAGGTGCTGTCATGAACCTTCTGCTTGGTAGTCCCCCATTGTGTCCCATCTTTGACCTTGCATCTTCTGAGCATCACTGTGTGTCCGTTTCCCTTTTTTGCAGGCATGCTCTTAATTAGGTGCTGTTCTCTTGTTATTCTTCTACCTTGAGAATAACACCTTTTCATGACTTTTCTTTCACTTAAGTCCAAATGCTCTCTATCTTCTCAGACATCTTATATTCACTGGAGTATATTGGGTAGCGTTAGTAGAAAGACTGCTTTTAACTGATGTTCTTCAAGCCTGTGGAGAGGTGGCTGAAACATCAGTTACTCTGTGAACTAAGACTGTGGGATACTACTTAATTTTACCCTCCTTTTTGATCCTTAACTAATTTCAGGTCATTAGAAAAAAATATCTTTAAGCATATTATTAAAGAGATAGATAGAATAACAGAAAACCAAGGAAGTTTAAAACATCCAAATACCTTCATTTAAACTCATAAATGAGTAAATTAGAGAAAAATTGCTCTTGGGTCCCATAGCTTTTAAAATGAATGTATAGTATTATTTAATACATATATGTTACATACATATTAAAATAGGAAAGGAATTGTGTTATGTGCTGAATATGTTTTTGTTAATTCTATGAAATTTTACTATTTATAGTCTAGTTGAATTGACTTCCTTCACTTGGAATTGTAGAGTGGCAATAAAGAAAAGGGAAAGAAATGAATGTTTTTGGAGTTAATTGGGGATGAATGAATGTTGTCTTTGGCAATAATAAGCTATCGATAATTTGGAAAGTTTTTAGGACAAATATATAGTTGGATGCTCCCCAAAAGAGTATTAATCAATGAAGTGGAACAAACTATGTTATAGGTGCATACATGAATATTTCACAATGAACCACACTATTGTGTATAATTATAATGCACTAATAAAAACATTAAAATATGTATCACTTCCTATTTTAACTTTTAAAAACTTTTCAATTCAACCGATAAACATGAGACTTAGCTGAGTATATTTCTATAAAACTTGAATAAAATGTACTGCAGGGAAGCCCCTAAGTGAGATACAAACCAAAGTAAAATCAAACTCTGATATAAAAGATTTATAGCCTTTTTTTTTCTCCCTCTGAGCAAATCAGCTCAACAGAAGCAAAGATCAAATCAGTTTCCTTGTGAATTTCTGGTTGCTTCATTGGGTCCTGACTTAGATAATGAGCTGAGCTCTTGCTCTTGATTTCTCTCCATGCAGAAGGCAGCCAGCGAGTCCTCCTCCGCCTCAGCGGCCGATTTCTCCCCCGCACACCTATGGCTACATTTCAGGACCCCTGGTCTCAGATATGGATACGGATGCGCCAGAAGAGGAAGAAGATGAAGCCTACATGGAAGTTGCCAAAATGCAAACTAGAAGGCTTTTATTGCGTGGGCTTGAACAGACCCCTGCCTCAAGCGTTGGGGACCTGGAGAGCTCTGTCACTGGGTCCATGATCAACGGCTGGGGTTCAGCCTCAGAGGAGGACAACATCTCCAGTGGGCGTTCCAGTGTTAGTTCTTCCGATGGCTACTTTTTCACTGATGCTGATTTTGCCCAGGCAGTGGCAGCAGCCGCAGAGTATGCTGGTCTGAAAGTGGCGCGAAGGCAGATGCAGGATGCTGGTGGTAAGTCGGGCACTTTCCCCAAGCCACAAAGAAAGCTCAATGTGTATGCATTAGTGCTGGTTAGCACCTATGGTCTGGTGTCTAATTTATAACTACTTTTTCTTTTCTTTTTTTTAATTGAGTAAGGAAACCAAAGTCCAAGAATATAATTTATTTGTATTATTTTCTTTCTTTCCTTCCTTTTTTTTCATCAGACTTTTAAACTCTGCATTTATTGAATAAATGCTATATAATGAGAGTAAAAAGAAGCTAATTCAAATGTCCTCATTTTAAGTGTAATTGTATAAATATATATGACTGTATATCTTTGTGTCTGTTTCACACTGATTGGTCTAGTTTCTTTAAGGTATGTATTTACTCAGTTAAATGAGCTTTGTGTTGCTCAATGCATAGTATGTATAAAGTAAACCAGATAAAATTTATTGTGATAATTCTTTTATTTCATTTAATCAGATGTTCTGTCAAAAAAATATTTACATATCCAGGTGGGACAGTCAGCCATTGGAAAATAGGCTATTTCTTTTTGAAACTCATTTCCTTGTGGCTTTTCAAACTAGAATATTAATTTAATTGGGAAAAATTAAAGATTTGGATAACACACACACATTTGCAAGCATAAATATTTTCCCTCTTTGATCTAATAATTGAGAGAGCAGGTTAATCCAGATGCACATAATAAATTTTCTGTTTCCCTTTCTCATTGCCAGTAACCTATTTTTAATGAGAATGTATCTCTTATTATGTTTTAACCCATTTTTGCTTATTGCCTTCTCCTCCCAAGTATGATAAAGAAAATAATTTGAATATAAAATAGATTTTTATATGATTTAATTTGTGTAGGATGAATATATGTTTATATTAATACATATATTCATATTATTGTGTGGTGCATTTGCGTCTGTGTGTGTGTGTGCACACGCATGCATGTGTATTTCTGGAGTCTAAAAATGCAAGTAGTAGAATAAAAGAATGTGGTCATCAAAAAAAGAGATAATATTTAGGAAAAAGAAAAGACTATCACAACAATTGATACTTGTTACTTAGTTGTTTTACTAACAACTACCACATTGGTAATTTTCTGTGTTTTCTAGATACTTCATTGGTCATTATTTTTTATCAGTATAGAATATTTTCAGAGAAAATTTAACTTGCATCGTTAAGTCATCTCTATAATTTTTTTTATCCTGAATATGTTGCAGAAAAAAAGATTTCTAATTTTCTTCATCTTATTATTATGGAATATATATGTATGTATTTTAGTCAGGTCTATATTTTATGAAATTTAGACAAATATCTTTTCTTCCAGTAGCTGCTGAATTCAGTAAAATATGCAAACCTAATTCTGTTTCTTAATGAATAAATAACCTTATATATAGCTTTTGTTTCCCTTTCCTTTTTAATTCTCTGCTAAAAAAAAAAATACAGGAAATTAAGCATCTCAGACCACTACTTTTAGATTGCATTAAGGGTGTTTTTCAGTTCATTAAATCAGGAAAACATAGAAATGATGTTGAAAATTAATCTGTAAAGGACCTTATGCCTCAGGGTCTATGAGCAGTGGATGGCCTTACACAATAGAATGAGTAATGGGCTTCCTCTCAGCCCTAATTCTCTGTTTTCATGGATATGTAACTTTAATTGTAATAGTCTCTATCACAGCTAAGGAGAGGTTTTGGTTTAATATTTTATTATATTGTAATTGAGTAGCATTTCTGGTTTTCTCTTGGCTCATGATTATAATGAACTAAATACATGTCTGCCTATTGCAGTGTTCTTTTCAGGAAATGGTGGTGCTCACCATGTGACTTGAAGTTAATATGAATGAATAATCCAATCACCTTGCTTCTCACTTGGCTGCATTAATGTCTATTATTTAATATGCTTGGGTTAGCATTTTTAAATGTGTTCATTTCTCTGTATGTGGCTTCTTCTGTTTATAGTCAAAATATATGTTGTCAGGTCTGTTTGAAATTTCTTATGGTACTAAGGAGTTCTGGGTTTGTGACTGGATTTTGTAGAAACCAAAATAGGGAAGGTCACCAGAAGGCCAATGGCTCTTCATTGCCCTTCTGGGTTAAGTATGTTGTACCTGTTGTAATAGATCATCTACGTGGGAGAGCCAGAGAGTTTGATAGCACTGAAATGCACCATGTCTGATTGGTAAATTCAGTTCCCATTGGTATCTGGAGTATTGTTTCTCCAAAAATAAATAACCAAAAACTACCTCTACCTCCATCAAAACACAGTGTTTAGAAGAGTCACATTATCTAGAATCAGCAAATATCTTGAGACAGAAAAGGGATGTAAGTCATTTTTGGTTCATCTAAATATGTGAGATAGATAATTTTAGATCACCTCAAAAGAAATACATTGGATTCTGCCATCATAGAATGTCAAAAATATATATTTAGCTAAAATAAGGATGTGATTAGAACAGTTCATTCTTAGAACATGAATTTTTTATGGACTCTGACTCTTTGGAGAAAACAACAAACATTGAATATATTATGAAAATTTTTAATTAACATTTTTGTCCAAGAACATTTACTAATACTAGTTGCAAAAATATGGGAATGTGGAGCTAGGGATATAGCTTAGTTGGTAGAGTACTTGCTTCACATACACAAGGCCCTGGGTTCAATACCCAGCACCACAAATTAAAAAAAAAAAGAATGTTTTTCTTTACCAAATAAGTATCATGAACTCTTACAGAATATAAGAAGTGATTAAAATAATAAAAGAAAAATAAAGACTGGAAATTCTTTTAGGCTTTTTTCTCTAGTGACTAGCACAGAGTGGTAAACAGCCTACTATTTTTTAGATTTTATTCAAGTGATTTTTAAAATTAGATTCCTAGCTTCAGTGTTTTGCTGTTGTTGTTCCTGTTGATAATTAATATTCACTGATGTGTCTGGCTCTGTTGCTTCTTTCCCAGGTCGCCGACATTTTCATGCATCTCAGTGCCCGAGGCCCACAAGTCCTGTGTCTACAGACAGCAACATGAGTGCTGCGGTCATGCAGAAAGCCAGACCAGCCAAGAAACAAAAACACCAGCCAGGACATCTGCGCAGAGAAGCCTACAGAGATGGTAAGTCCACTGAAAAGCACCTATGAATCCCGCCTGTTTACCCTGCCTCTCTGGGATCAGTGAATGGGTTCACTAACATTAGAAATTACATTAAAAATTCATTGATAGTAATTGTCACATTATGTACAGGAGTGATCTACTTCCATAGCTTGTCAAGCACCTCTAGCCCTTATTGTTTTCTAATAAGTTGATTATTTAAGAACAAGTGTACACGTTTAATATTTTGAAGTTTTCATTTTTCAAACAATTGGATGTGACTATATTTGAAATAATGGCAGAGGATTGACTTTTGTCAGATTCCTCCAAAGTATCTCTAATTTTTTTTTTCATTTTGCTTTTTTTACAACATAACATTCAAACAGAAGACAATACATTTGTGTGAATATTAATTCTACCCACAGTGGTATCACCACCCAGTTATTTTGTGCACCAAAAGGCAAATCAAATCATCTTCTTCGTGCCTTCACATATGATATTGACTCTCACTGAAGAGGGGCTGCTTGTATTCTCAAGGAAGCATGGGAGGAGAATGCAAACCACTGTGATGTTGTCTAGAGAAAGACTTTAATGAAAGTGCCTCAGGTGGCCCAGCATTTATTAAACCGCCACCTTCTCATTTTATAACACAACGCCACGGGCTTCGTCGGAAATGCATGTAAGATAAATTCTCTCCGACTCACCCACCTTGTCAAGTTTTCTAAATTTGCTAAAGGGGTGGGGGACGAAGGGTGTCACAGGCACAGTTCCTCCACCTCCTGGTCCTCTGCAACCACAATCTGATTAGGACTTTCATTACAAGTCAGCAATTTTTCAAAGAGGGCATCATTTGCCATTATCATATGAAAGCCTAATATTATAGATCCTTATCCAAGGTTACGAGGAGGGTTTTCTGAGGTACTTCTCCCTGTGATTCCTGCCACTTGACAGAAAAATTTAATACAAAGCTCACAGCACGATGAGCACAAGTAATTTTGCAATGAGTGGCTGTCCGGGCTATTATCTGTACTTTATTCTGAGTACTTTCTCTCACTAGAATCTATCTGATATTAGACTACATTAAATACTGGTGTGACACAGCGCACCTGGGCCTCCTGGCTTCTGCCCAGGACTCTTTTGTCAGTGAAACTGAGCTGTCAGAATATTATCTGATTTTGAAGGGTTATTACAGTGGCTTTGTGCGTGTTTATGGGATCCCTGTAATGCCATTTTACAAGTTTTATGGCTGTTTTATCAATTTTTATTATCTAGAAGAGCGTGCTCCTAACTGGAAAACTGGCCAACATGGAGTCTGGATGTAAACACATCTAAATTGAATGCATAAGGGAAAATCTGCCTAAAGCAGATCTTTCCACTTCTTCTTTATGTGTGTTTCTTTGGGAAACATGGCATTGAATAATGCCCCCTGAAAATGTTTTAAGTAATGCAAAGTTGAAAAATACAGCATTGTAGTTCTGAATTACACTGTGCTGGAAAATTGTTATCTGTATTTATTGTCCTCATTCCACAGTACTTATTTCAGTGTGTTTAATAATTAAATGTAAATTCTAACTAATCCCTGAATAATAACTTAAATTGAATGATGAAGCACACAAGTTTTTTTTTTTTTTAATTTAATTTCAGGAATACCAAAGAACTATATTGAAACATGTGTAAAGCCAAAAAGTTAATCTGAAACATTATTTGGATTTCTAATTGCTTATTTCACAAAAGTGATTATGCAAAATTATCATAGTACATACTTTAATATAGAAGCTAATAATTATTTTCTTTAGGTAACAAAATTAGATCAAATGGAGAAATAACTAAAACTGTTTTTAAATTATATATTTAACTTCCCTTCAACATTTTGCTAAGTTATGCTTATTATACTAATATTTCTTGAATTTAATTCAGTGTGTTTACTGGTGGGTAGGAGAAAAAGTAATAAAGCTATATTTTATACATATCCCAGCATGCACATCAATTAATTAAAACCACAAAAATGCAGATATTTCTTAATGCCTCAAATAAAAGAAATTCATGTATCCCCATACTCCATAGCGCTAGAGATTGAACCCAGGGCCTCAGATAGGTGGGGCAAGAGTCTACCACTGAGCTACCTACCCCCTCTGAAATGTACATAGTCTTAATGGCTATGGGTATGACAGGAAGAAAAGTCATTTTCTCACAAACTCTTTTATCAACTTACTACATTATATTTTTTAAACATATACTCACAAACCATTCTACAATGAAGCTCAAAGCAGACAAAATTTGTATAATAATTTAAAAGGAGAAGTGGGAAGGAGATAGAATTTTAAAAGCTTACAATTGTTAGAATGTGAATTCCACATATCAGTAAGATATGGAAGGTTTGTTGGCTTTTCTTTTTTTCTGAATGTAATGCATAGACTGATGGATGAGCTTGATTATAGTTTATAGATTTATGTCCACTGTCTAGAACATGATGTATCAGTTTTGCATTTGTAGCTCTTTTACTTTGTAAATTTAGTTCAAATTCTGTATTCCCTTGGTAGAATTTTTGTAAACTCCATGAAGAAGAATAAAGAGTAACTTTGAACTGAGAGAGCGATCTGGAATGAGTCTTCTCAGTCCCCATAGTAGTTGCTAAGGCTGCCAAAATAATCTACCAAAGATTGGGTGACTTAAACAACAGAGGTTTCTTTCCTGAGCTCTAGAGGTTAGAAGATCACTAAGAAGGTGACAGCAGGGTTGGTGTCTTGGGAAGCCTCTCTGGCTTCAAGATGATGGTATTGTCCCTGTGTCTTACATAATCTTCCAACTGCCTGTATCTGTGTCCTTATCTCCACTTCTTAGAATGTCTTTGGTTAGATGAAAACTCACACCAGAGAATTCATCTTAATAACTTCTCTAGAGACTCCAAATACAGTCACATTCTGAGGTATGGGGAGTTAGGACTTTTTGATATGAATTTTAGGGGGACATATTCTGGTCCCTAAGATTCTACCAGCCCCTCCAGAATGCTTGCATTGTGGGACTGCTGAATGCTAGGCATCGTGCTTCACACCACAATCAGACTGACAGGCAGCATCTGATTATTTATTTATTTCATATTTGCCACGTTCAAGTTTAACCCAGATGGAGGATAGGATTAAAATATATGAATATTTATCAGCTGAAATCTTATGGAGTTATAGCCAAGCACAAGTGCATTTCTAGGACCTTCTAATAGATTCTTCCCACCCCCTCTTTTCAACCTTTCCAATATATTTACATACTTGATTTAAAAACCAAATCTACGTTATTTCTCTAGCTGTACTTTTCATAAATTATAAATTTGCCACACTCTTTGGAATGATGTTATTTTGATTTGATTTATCATTAATTACAAGGTCTTGGGACTTTAAGCAGTTAAGTAAATAGGCTGCAGAATCTCTATAGTGAGTTAATGCTGTGCTGGCAGAATTGTCTGCATACACATGTTCTTACATATTTCTGTACATGCTATATAATTTGTTATTTAGAGTCTTGTGTAAGAAGTGAGTTAGTATTCTTATATAAAGAAAGAATACACACACACACACACACACACACACACACACACACGTAAATCAGGTCCATAATCCCAGTTCTTAAACCCAATTTGAAGTACTTTATGACATGAATTACGTGAAAAAACTACTTCACATAGGTGTATTGTTTACACGTGATTATGCCTGGTTTGAGTTCATAATCATTTTATAATCCTAAATAATTTCTTGGGCAAACATGTTTATATGAGAAATTAAACCTGCTAGCATTCCTCTATAATTGTCAATTAAACACAGTGAAGATTATATACAGGAAGTTGGAATCTTTAAATCATCACTGAGTTCTACTTTTGACCTGTGTTACAGACAGCACCTAATGGAACATGTGGTAATAGGTTTTGTCTTAAGAGTTATATGTTCCCAAGACTTTGTATGATCTTGTGTTAGTGGTAATTGTTAGATTTGATAGTTGATAAACACAGATAATTTGTGATTTGATGGTAGTGGCTTTTACTCATCTGTTTCCTGATAACCTGAGTTCACAATCTGGTTTATGTTTACAGTAAATAGAGAGTAGGGAAATGCATCTACAGCCAGAGTATGCTCTGAATGAGGATTTTTCCCTTCCTCTTGTTTTTAGTCCCAGGTTCAATCTGAATTTAAAGCACTCTGCCTTGGGTTTCCTGCCTTTAGGCCCTTCATTATGGTCTGGTTTTTAACTCTTTCTGTTAACTTGATCAACAAGTAGCAGAGGGAGGACTTATCTAGACACATCTTGTACTTATTTTTAAGTAATATTTTTGAAAAATCCACTGAAATAATGGACAAAGGAAGTAATTCATGTACTAGTAACAGTTGCAATCCATGTTGCAAGACAGAATACTTAGAATTTTAACATCAGAGAGAAATTAGTACTGTTGGCTCTACTTTGGCCACCATATTAACTACTATGTTGAGGCTATTGATATGACACTTGAACATGTTAAGTCCCTGAAAGCCAACAACAAGAAATTGAAATTAAAACTTTGATCACTTTTTATAATGGGTTCTCAAGTACAGCAGCTGGTACTAAAAAAAAAATGTGAGTTCAAGCTGCTTCTTTCAAAGACCAATGCCATGAATCCTAATGCCTTAAGCTTTAGCCTATAATGTCAAGAGAAAATTAGTTAAGAAAATCTTACAATTTTTTTAGGAAAAAATAAAGGGTTCATTTATTATCTTTTAAATATAAGAATAGACTCCTAGATTAAAGCTGATGCTTTCTAGGTCCTTCAATATACTATTGTAAAAATCTTCAAGTCACAATTTTAACGTTTAAGTTTCTCATATTGGTACATGTAAATGATAGTTGGTAGACCATTGTTAGTAATAATAAAATAATTGGAAATAGCCTACATATTCCTCTGAAGACATTGGCTAAATTAATTATATATTAATAGAACAAATTGTTATGAAAACTTCTCAAAAAAGTATGTATTTATAAAAAATATATGATTACATGGTAAAAAGAAAAAAAAGTACAATCCAATTCATGTATTAAACACAGAAGGCTATATACTTGTGTCTGGCACAATCTCTCAGGCTTGCCATCTGTGGATTATCAGGTAAGCACTATATTTAATCCCAAGCGTGACCATTTTTGGTGGTCCTTGACTATGAATGCTGCTTCTTTGAGTTTATGACTTGGCCACCCTGTTTTTGTTGTTGTTTGTTTAAATAAATCACAGTGGAATGCATTACAATTCTTATTATACATATACAGCACAATTTTTCATATATCTGGTTGTATACAAAGTATATTCACACCAATTCCTGTCTTCATACATGTACTTTGGATAATTATGTCCATCACATTCCACCATCCTTGCTAATCCCCTGCCGCCTCCCTTTCCCTCCCACCCCTCTGCCCTATCTAGAGTTCCTCTATTCCTCCCATGCTCCCTCTCCCTACCCCACTATGAGTCAGCCTCCTCATATCAGAGAAAACATTTGACATTTGTTTTTTGGGATTGGCTAACTTCACTTAGCATTATCTTCTCCAATGCCATCTATTTACCTGCAAATACCATGATTTTATTCTCTTTTATTGCTGAGTAATATTTCATTGTGTATATATGCCACATATTTTATCCATTCATTTACTGAAGGACATCTATGTTGATTCCACAGTTTAGCTATTGTGAACTGTGCTGCTAGAAACATCGATGTGGCTGTATCCCTGTGGTATGATGTTTTTAAGTCTTTTGTGTATAGATTGAGGAGAGGGATAGCTGGGTCAAATGGTGGATCCATTCTAAGTTTTCTAAAGAATTTCCATCCTGCTTTGCATATTGGCTGCACCAATATGCAGTCCCACCAGCAATGTATGAGTGTACCTTTTTCCCCACATCCTCACCAACACTTATTATTGTTTGTATTCATAATAGCTGCCATTCTGACAGGAGTAAGATGATATCTTAGAGTAGTTTTGATTTACATTTCTTTAATTGCTAGATATGATGAACATTTTTCCATATATTTGTTGACTGATTATGTATCCTCTTCTTAGAAGTGTCTGTTCAGGTCCTTGGCCCATTTCTTGATTGGGTTATTTGTTTTTCGGTGCTTACCTTTTTGAGTTCTTTATATACCCTAGAGATTAGTGCTCTATCTGATGTGTGAGGGGTAAAAATTTGCTCCCAAGATGTAGGTTCTCTGTTCACCTCACAGATTGTTTATTTTACTGAGATGAAACTTTTTAGTTTGATTCCATCCTATTTATTGATTATTGGTTTTAATTCTTGTGCTATAGGAGTCTTATTAAGGAAGTTGGGGCCTAATCCCACATGATGAAGATTAGGGCCTACTTTTTCTTCTATTAGATGCAGAGTCTCTGGTTTAATTCCTAGATCCTTGATCCACTTTGAGTTGAGTTTTGTGCAAGGTGAGAGATAGGGGTTTAATTTCATTTTGTTGCATATGGATTTCCAGTTTTCCCAGCACCATTTGTTGAAGATGATATCTTTTCTCCAATGTATGTTCTTGGCACCTTTGTCTAATATAATTGTAATTTTGTGGGTTAGTCTCTGTGTCCTCTATTCTGTACCACTGGTCTACCAGTCTGTTTTGGTGCCAGTACCATGCTGCTTTTGTTACTATTGCTCTATAGTATAGTTTAAGGTCTGGTATAGTCATGCCACCTGCTTCACTCTTCCTGCTAAGGATGCTTTAGCTATTCTGGTGGGTCTCTTATTTTTTCAGATGAATTTTGTGATTGTTTTTTCTATTTCTATGAGGAATGCCATTGGGATTTTGATCAAAATTGCATCAAATCTGTATAGTGCTTTTGGTAGTATGGTCATTTTGATAATACTAATTCTGCCTATCCAAGAGTAAGGTAGATCTTTCCATCTTCTAAGGTCTTCTTTTATTTCTTTCTTTAGGGTTCTGTGGTTTTCATTGTATAGATCTTTCACCTCTTTCATTAAGTTGTCTCCCCAGTATCTTATTTTTATTTGAGGTTATTTTAAATGGGGTAGTTTTCCTCATTTCCTTCTCAGAGGATTTGTCACTGATATACAGAAATGCCTTTGATTTATGGGACTTGATTTTATATCCTGCTACTTTGCTGAATTTATTTACTAGATCTAGAAGTTTTCTGGTGGAGCTTTTTTGGCCTTCCAGGTATAGAATCATATCATCAGCAAATAGTGCTAATTTAAATTCTTCTTTTCCTATAGATATCCCTTTAATTTCTTTTGTCTGTCTAATTGCCAGTGTTTCAAGAACTATGTTAAATAGAAGTGGTGAAAGAGGGCATCCCTGTCTTGTTCCAGTTTTTAGAGAGAATGCCTTTAATTTTTCTCCATTTAGAATGATGCTAGACTGAGGCTTAGCATAGATAGCCTTTACAATGTTGAGATATGTTCCTGTTATCCCTAGTTTTTCTAGTGTTTTGAACATGTAAAAGTGCTATATTTTGGGGAATGGTCTATAGAAAATAGTTCAGATTGATTACTCTGTAAAATCAACATTGAAGATTTGAAATGCAGATGGGAGCTACTAAATGTTGTAATTTTAAATTTAAATCCTTAAAAATGTTTAAAATTTTTTACTATGTAAATGTATTTTTTGTTTAAAATCTTAAAGTACTAAATATTTAATAAATGTTTTATGAATACTTTTTAGGCTGTTTATTATAGACATCTCTAATGACATGACTGAAAACATAATTATGTTGTTAATTCCCAAATCTCTGTTTCTCTGGTTTTGACACTCTTGAAATTCAGATTTTATATGGATTTACCTATCCTACATCTCTATCTGGCTATCTCTAAAGCTCCTCCCATTCACTTTTCTAAAACTGAGCTCACACTCTTTCTTCATAAACATCTCTTCCTATTCCTACATTCCATACTTTCGGTGATGTTTTTCTCATCAACTTAGCCATCTATGGCTAAAGTCCTAAAAGTCATCTTACATTCCCTTCACCACCCCCTCCAAGCTATATTCCATTGATCATTAGGTGATATTGCTTTTCCTTCCTCAGTGTCTCAAGATACTCTTCCTTTGAACAACCACCAACATTGTTCCATTTTCTGTCATTATATGAGCAATCGTAATAACATTATGGCCTCCCAAAGTGAAACTTTTAAAATTTTAATCCATCCTTCATACCATAGCTCAAACAATCTAACCTGTAAAAACCTGTTCATAATCTTCTACTAATTTATCAAATATTATTAAGACATATCTACCTTTCCTCCCTGGAATGTTTATGATTCATTTTTAAAGGGTGTACTGGCCGGTCATGGTGGCACATGCCCATAATCTCAGTGTCTCAGGAGGCTGAGGCAGGAGGATCACGAATTCAAAGCCAACCTCAGCAAAAGCAAGGTGCTAATCAACTCAGTGAGACCCTGTCTCTAAATAAAACATAAAATAGGGCTGGGGTTGTGGCTCAGTGGTTTAGTGCCCCTGAGTTCAATCCCCAGTGCCAAAAAATAAAAAATAAATAAAAGAGTGTATACTGTTTAAATAAAACAAATATTTTCTAGTTATCAAATGTTATGCTTTCATTCTTGTATATGTCTACAATGTAAGAAATTAAATTAGTTTATTATTTATATTATTTAAATATAGCTATGAGTATACATATATACAACATATATGTATGAAGTAATCAATCTGTATTTATATTAGTAATTATGTGGCTTAAAACTCGCAGATCTATACAGAAGGGAGAGAGTCCATCAATGGATGTGAGATTATAAATGTGATTAAATGAAGAAGCATAAAGAACATTAAACCAGAAATTTAGAATACAAAGACATTAGTCCTGATTCTGTTGTATCCTGCTTTTGAGATTGGAATTAGCTTTAAGACTATCTGGAGCTTTCTTGTCTACAAAACAAGAAGGGATTTAGGCTGGATTGGACAATGGCCAGTAAGTCTCAACTGAAGTGCCATGTTCACTCAATCTGGTGTGGTTATCTGAGGGTGTAAGAGCACTTGTATCTGGGTTCAACAATATTATGCTGAAATCAATTAGGAAGTCTTGCCCTAAATGGAGTAGGAGAAATTACAGTACCTGTGCTCAGTACTGTCTGTCCCAGAAGATAATCTCTACGTCCCCACCCTGTCATTCAGTAGTCCCTTGCTAGACAATGAGAGAACATTGAATTTGGCAGTTGTCTTATCCATTGGCTGTCTTCATCTGGTTCCTTTAAGATACAATATTTCATGGTTGAATGTGACTCCAGTAATATTTGATTATTTTCTAAGTGGCAAACTTCTTAAAATATTTTAAATATTTCTTTTTATATCTTCCACCTCCCCCAGTGCCACCACCTGCTATAAAATCACCTACTGTCCAATCCAAGGCACAGCTGGAGGTACGACCTGTAATGGTGCCAAAACTCCCTTCTGCTGAAACCAGAACAGACAGATCGTCAGATCGAAAAGGAGGCAGTTACAAGGGGAGAGAAGTATTGGACGGAAGGCAGGTTGCTGACCTGCGAACAAACCCGGGTGATCCCAGAGAAGCACAGGAACAGCAAAATGATGGGAAAGGACGAGGAAACAAGGCAGCAAAGCGAGACCTTCCACCAGCAAAGACTCATCTCATCCAAGGTACTTATTTACTTATGCATAGAAAACACAGATGAGAAAACACAGTGCAAGGCACACAGGCTACCTAGGGCTATATGAAGAGAGGTAAGATCAAGAAGTTCGCTCCTTATCATGGAGCCAGGCATGTACCCTGGCTTTTGTAAATCACACAGTTATCACCTCTGTGTCCTTGGTTCTGAAATTCACTCCACCCACAACTTTTCTCCTGATCTTTAAAACCAATCGTCTACATTCTTATTGATTTTCTTCATATCTGTGTTCTTGTCAGCATCCTAATTCAAGGTGGAAATTATTTTCCTCCATGAAATCTAAAGCTAAAGAATAATTTCAACAGGTTCCACAGGTGAAACAAGATATCAGATAGAGAATGTAGGCCAAACAAAAACATGAAATTGTGAAAATGAATGTTTGATGAACAGTGGTTTCCAGTTTGGTTGAAGAATAGGATGCTTAAGGCCAGGGGATAAATGGAAAAAATGGTAAAAATAGAAAAGGTAATTAGATTGGAAAGGCCAGAGGTACTCTTCAAAAGAGTTTGGGATTTATGTTATAGGATATAGTGAGCCAATAAAGAATTCTGAGTGAGAAATAGCAATCAGATTTGACTTTAGCAAAATAACTGCCTGGGCTGTATGGCACAGAAAGAGACTGGAACCAGGTGGAATAGTGCAGTGATCATCCAGGCATAAAATGTGAAAGCACTGAATTAAAATGGATTGAATGAAAAGGAGAGAACAGCCTACATCTGCATTTCAGAGATGGGCCCAATAGGACTTGATGACTCATCAGATGTCAGAATGTAAATTGAAGTAATCCAGTTAAAGACAATTATCCAAATGTTGATTAGGTGGCCCTGTCTGAGTTGTAATATAATTGAGCACAATTATATAAACCAATATAGAAAAAAGAAAAAAATAATAATTTTCATGGGGAAAATAAATTTAGTCTTAAATGAAGATGCTGACAAGAGCATAGATATAAAGAAAATCAATAAGAATGTAGAAGATTGTTTTTAAAGATCAGGAGGAAGGTTGTGGGTAGAGTAGATTTTGGAACCAAGGACCCAGAGGTGATAATTGTGATTTACAAAAGCTAAATATCAGCAGTGATATGCTGGTAAATGGTTAGCCATCAGTTCTCAGGGAGAAAAAACCTCAAGACTAATTTGTAGCATTCTGTTAACTTTGTTTTTAATCTACTTAGAGGAGATTGGTGAATGTGGTAATAGGAAGAGACAAGTACAATAGTTTCTAGTGAGATGTCCCAAAGTGTCACCGCCAACCACAGAAGATTATAATTAGAAAGTAGGCAGAGAATCCATGCTCTGTAAAGGAAACTGAGATTGTCCTGTCTACAGATAATAATCAAAATTATCCAGGGTTGTGAACATAGTGTGCTAATGTTGGGGTGTGGCTCAGGGGTAGAGAGCTTGCTAACACATATGAGCGGCTTTGAGTTGACCTTCAGCATTGCCCATCCCCCCAAAAAAATAAACTGGAAATAATGGAGGAGGAAAGGATTTTTTAATACATCACCCATGAGTACTAGTAGTATTAAAACAAACAAAACTCTTCAGCGCAGTATGCAAAATAGGAGCCAGAATTCAGAGGATTGAAAAGTGAATGGAAATTTGGAAAGGGAGGTGTTGAGCAAAACCTCTTTCCAGAAAATTGAGTTGAAGAGAAGGAAGGGCTGCAGTAGGGTTGGCAGGAAAGTCAAATTGGTGGAAATCTTTGAGGATGAGGGATTTGAACATGTACTTTATAAATAAGGAGAAGAAACCATTTAAGAGGAAGAGATTCAAGAACAAAATTCGCTTGAAGGAGGAGTCAGGAAAGAGAGAGGGTAGTAGACAGGAAAGCTGAGGGTACTTCCCTATGGAGATTATGTCGTGGTAAGCTCTGACATCCGTCTGTTGCTCTGTCCACTGTGGGCATCTGGGCAGTCATGAACTTCCCTTCAACATGGAGGGCAGTTTGGCTTTTTTCAGGGACTGAAGCCTGGACTCCTACTGCAGGTGTGCACTCAGCAGTGAGGTAGAGAGTTCTGTTTTGCTCTTCAGTCACCTCCACTCTGGGACCACAAACCCCTGGAGACGTCACCACAACCCAAAATTTCAGTAATGTGCTTGCTTATTTTTAAATCAATTAAGTTGGAGTGGATCTGGACCTGAGCTTTTGGCTCATGGTGACAGTGTTCCAAGTACTGATTCATCAATAAAAAGTCACGATGTAAGTTATGAATTTTATATCTTGCCAGAAAGTGTAGACCGATTTCCTGCTCAGAGCAATCTTTCTCTCCAAAGTAGGTGGGATTCCTCAGGAGGAAACTTTACAAGCCTGGTAAGGATCTTGGTGTCACAAAATTGGGACAAAGAAAGAAAATTTAAACATTGATCTTCAGAAATTTAATGAGTGAACTAAGACTGGAACCATTAACCTTTTTTTTTAAGATATATATGTATATTTTTAGTTGTAGTTGGACACAATACCTTTATTTTATTGATTTATTTTTATGTGGTGCTGAGGATCAAACCCAGCACCTCACAAGTGTTAGGAGAGCCTTCTACCGATGAGCCATAACCCCAGCTCTGGAACCATTAATCTTGAAACAAGAAATTCTTTCTGTTTCATGAAAAGTATTGAGTATACTGCTTTTCAGATTTTTTTTTGAACCATGGCCCTCTGTATGTGTCATTAGATTATCATTTCTATGCTTGCTGTAATTTTCACCTTCATAATTCAACTTACATTATTTATAATGAAAGAGGCATGCTGATTTACATGTGTAATGTATGGTACTTTTTAATTAAGAAGAGTGGTTTTTGAGACTTGAACATCTGATCTTTTTGCTGGCATTTACCTCTGTGAGTTCAATTTATTTCTGCATCTATCAAATGCCCACTATGCTATTAATTATTGTACTAAGTCCTGAGATTTGTGTAAGCATGAACCTTGACCCTAAGGAACTGAAGTCAGAAAGAGAGAGACAGATAATCTATAAATTCACGGATATTTTTATTTAATTTTTAAATTTCTGCAGCCTCCCTAGGGCCATCATTGCTGACCATTGAGCCTCTAGGCAGCCCTAAAGTCTCAGTCAAATGAATATTTTTATTTTATATTCAGTATACTTTTCATGGTATTATGCTACTTGAAAGTCTGAAACAGGGACAATTAACTCACTGTTGTGGGAGATGGAAGGTTAGTAAAGAACTATTCAACTGACATGTAAACTGAGTGTTTGAGCATGGGTGGGATTTAGCCAGGCAAGGAAAGTGGATTGTTCACGTGGAAAAGTCAGCGTTTAAAGCTATATGGTCCATTGGGGAGATTGTAGGAAATTCAATCAATAAAAGTGCAAAGATGAAGCTCTTGAGGTGAAGAAGGCTTAAATCATAGGCGCCCATAGATCATAGAAAGAGGAAGGATGTTGAGAGAAGCTGGTTGATATGGTAACAGCTGTAGAGGCAGAGATGTGTTAGAAGATGTGTACAATTCCCACACAAGAGATACAGAGAATTTAAACCAGGATATCGGAGAATTGATGAGTTATTAGGAAAATTCAAGAAACTCTTAGAGTCAAAATCATCCTTACTTGTTGTATGTTTAAATATATGGAGGAAGTACATTTAAGACATACAGGAAGGTTTTTGAAAGAATCTCAGGCAATACAAATTTTCTACCTTGAATATCCTAGTGATTAGTGATACCAGTAGTTGTACTAGAGAATAGAAAGGGGGATGAAATCTCAGGGAGATGGGCAGGATGAGATCATTGTCTGTATGCTGAATCTGAGGAGGTGTTCAGTTAGGCTGGCTGTGGGGCCCAAAGATTCGGACATAATTTGGGAGTCAAAAATATAAATGAATGTTACCTAATGATGAAAATAGCAGTTAAAGGTGCTCACTCATTCATGCATTTGAAACTACTTATTAATGACCTATTATATGTCAAATGGGGAATATATCAATATGTGAAGCTGACAAAAACACCTGTCCTCATGGCAATTATATTCTGGAAAAGGTTCAATCTATAAGAGTGACAGTAATCACCCAGGATGAATGGGAGAGATAGCATACTATCTGAATAAGAGGCACTGGGCTGACAGAAGAGAACTATAGGGTGCTGGCATGCAAGAGGCACTTCTTAAAATCAAAAGCATTCTCCGGAAAATTGGTCAGGAAGGAAGGAGTACTGGAACTAAGAGAATAGAAACATTTAAATGATAAGGGCAATGAGAAGTCCAGAGATTAAGGAATGAAACTTGGTTAGCATTATCCATTTTTTTTGAGTTTTACAGTAGTAATGTGGGCATGAATAGATTTCAGGGGAGACGGAGTGATTGGGAGTTCTAACTACCAATACTGAGTCAAAATTGCTTTTCAAGAAGCTCAGCTGAGCAGTGAAGAAAGAAGGTATTGATTCCTACAGAAAAGAGGGTAAAGCAAAGTTTTAGCAGAAAATATTTTTAATGTATTATAGGTACAGATATATCAGGTAAAACTGGAATCAATAGAAAGAAAAAGGTTTCTGAAACAGGGACAGAGGGCTAAGGCCTCAGGTGACCAAGTCTCCGAAGAGAAGTTGCCTGAGAGTTCATCCTTATGGTCTGGGACACCCCCATGAGTCCCATCTGCGGATGAAGTAGAATGATAGATGGCTCAGACTTGGAGGAGGACAACGTTATTTTGTGCGAGATTGGAGGAGTGATCATTTAGAAGTGGTGCTGTGAGTGAGCGGCAAGTCTTCTAACCTGACCCTTCCTCTAGGAAGAGTACCAGTGGGCATGTCAGAAGAAGTGGGGTTTCTTCAGACAATGTGGATGGCAGAGGAAGCATTTCAGGGTGGGGGGAAGCATGTAGAAGAGATTGGTTTTGATGTCTTTCATGCTCAGAGGGTAGAGTGGACAGGATACAAAGAAATGTGACCAATTGAATGGTGCATCTTCAATAAAAGTGGCAGTAAATTGAAAATAGTCTGGAGATAGAAATTCAGATACTAGCTAGACATTGACGAGCATGCCTTGTGTTTTAAAGTCAGCAATAATGGCAGGCTTCTGAAGTCCAGAGTTCCATAAGGCATACACATTGACTACCTCTGTGGCTGGGGAGTAAACCCAGGCTTGGCTCTGATTTAGTAGTTCTAGAAGACTGGGTTTCATTTCTGCTGATTCCTTTTAAGAACACTCTGTAGCTTACATGTATATTTAACTATCTTATCTGTATTTATATCAACACCAGGAGCTTCTCTAAGTAGATTCTATTATCACTTTTTTTGGAAAAAAAATGGAAACTAAAGCCTAAATAATGATCAGAGATCACATGGTGAATGACATGCAATTGGAAACCAAGTCAACTCCAGGTTTGGTTTACTTCCTTAAGTGTTATCAGTCCCAAGAGAATTCTGATGTGGATATAAGCTTAGGAGTGGAGTCAATCCAAATCTCCAGCCACTACTAGGAAAACAAGGCTTGCTACTTTTATTTTCAAAAGCCAGTGTGCATTATGCATTATGCTTTTATAGTACCCTTATTTATTCTTTGGAGTCACTGATGATTCCCCATTCAGAATTACCAAGACAGGAGGGATGCTTTATACAATGAAAGTGCACAGTGGTGTTCACATGCATTTATTATATTCTGTTACACAGAGGATATTCTACCTTACTGTAGACCTACTTTTCCAACATCGAATAATCCCAGAGATCCCAGTTCCTCAAGCTCAATGTCATCAAGAGGATCAGGAAGCAGACAAAGAGAACAAGCAAATGTAGGTCGAAGAAATATTGCAGAAACGCAAGTACTTGGAGGATATGAAAGAGGAGAAGATAATAATGAAGAATTAGAGGTATCTCTATTTTGTTCCCAATTTTTTTCCTCATTAGACTGTAGTTAATATGTCAACCTCAAAATTAGGAATATCCATCAGTGTGCAGAAACATTACTATTTTTATTACACACTTCTCTATACCCTAATGTTTGTGATGTCAAAAACTAAACTTCTGAGCATATAAGGATTTTCTTGAAATGTATTTTATAATTTTAAATGTCAGTAGTAGTTTCTTTGAAGATATTTTCAGATAAGAAATATACATGGCAAAGATAATGATGGGAAATAAGAATTATAGATCTAGATATACTGTAATTCCTATTGTTATATGAAAACTCAGTGAGGTGATGGAGTTTTATAATGTGAGAGTGCGTAGCACATGTTACCTGTCAGTCTAGCAATCACCAGGATCAATTTAGCTGATTTGGACACACAACTTTATATATATATTATGTATATATTTTAGTTGTAGATGGGAAACAATATCCTCATTTATTTATTTATTTATTTTTATGTGGTGCTGAGGACCGAACCCAGTGCCTTACCCATTTGAGGCAAGTCCTCTACCACTGAGCCACAGCCCCAGCCCTGGATAATATCTTCCACCTTCATTCTTTTAAATATTCAAATATTTCCTCCCTTATTGGAATCTATAAATTATGATGCACGATAGAATTGCAAGTCATAATCCCCTCCCTTTTAAAAATTATTGTTTTCTACATTTAATAAAAAATCAGCACAGAATAAATTTTTCCTATTACAAATATATTTAGCCTCAAATAGATGGTGAGGATTAAACTATAACTTCATAATAAATGAAGAAAATATTAGAACCAATCATGTCTGATTGAATGCCGTCTAAAGCCAAATGTATTTTGATTTTGAAGTTTGGAAAAAGTCTTTCCTGCTGCAAATGCTTTGGGGAGATTTTTTTTTGTCAAATTTGCCTGTTTTATATAGGAAAACCCTCTTGGAGGATAAAAAATCATTATAGTTAATTCTAATATTTAAAGTCAACAAAGGCAGAGTTATAGGATTGAGTTGAGATGGAGAGGGATGGAGAACTCAGCATATTCCTTCTCCTGCAGAGCCCTGTGTTCTGCCCCCACAACACTGAGGCACAGTGCAAAACAGTTTGGTGCTTGTTAGAGAACTGTTGGATTTGCTATCAAGACAACTAAAGTTGATAGATGAATTAGTTGTCATGAGTACTTTTCAACTTATGCCAGTGAATGAGTGAAAAAAAAAAACATTAGACTGTAAGAATAAATGCCTAAAAAACAAGACGAGTCAATACTCTTGTGATTTATCTTCAAGTTTAACAATACTGCCTCTTTTACAGGAAACTGAAAGCTGAAGACAACCAGAGAGGCTTATGCGATCTAATGTGAAAATTATCAGTCAAGATGCCTCCTGTCTGATGACACATGACGCCAGATAAAATGTTCAGTGCAATCAGAATGTACAAATTGTCGTTTCTATTCCTCGTATTGGGGTACCATTTAAAAAAAAAAGTTATTGGGTTTTTATTGTTGCTCTTTGATCCCTAACCCTAGGAAGAACCTTTCTCTTCCCCTCGATGTTGGAACCATTTCTCTTGACTTCCAGCAAGAGAAGTGTATCAACTTCTTGCTTCAGTCATCAGCCTCAAGAAAGATCCAAACAGTTCTTTTGCATTTTGCCCCTGAAATATGGCATTGCACTGCTTATATACCAAGCTAACTTATAGCAAAATATTGATTGAAGATACAAACTTGATTTATCAACCTCATGCCAAGGGCTCTCAAAGTATAATCTTTCTATAACCGACTGCTAATGCAAATCAAAGCATATTTCATTTTAACATGATTTTGAAATCAGTCTTTCATACCACCCTTTGTGGGGAGAAACTAAAAATGTAGCAAATGCAGAACAACAAACAATTCGAACGGGGTAGAAACATTGTAAATATATACTCTTTGCAACCCCTGGTGGTACTTTATTTTGTCTTCATTTCAACCATGGAAGTATATTCTTATTGGAAATGTACTTTTTGATAAGGAGGGCTAAGCCAGTTGGATCTCTGGTTGTCTAGTCATTGTCATAAGGACGCCTAGCAAAAACCTTGTTCTATTTTTCAATCAAGAAGCAATTATAAATGCACATTAGAAACAAATGGATGCCTTTAATGACCAATCGAGTAAAGACATCCTATCTTAACTGGCCTAAATTTCTTCTGGTAGTGTCAGTTAAGCTTTCAGAAGTGCCACTTAAGGAATTTTATTTGATTTTTGTTTTTGTAATGCACTGTTTTTAATCTTTTTTTTTTTTGGTTTTAAAAGCACAATCACTAAACTTTATTTGTAAACCATTGTAACTATTAACCTTTTTTGTCTTATTGAAAAAAAAATGTTGAGAAGCGTTTTTAACCTGTTTTGTTAATGCTCTATGTTTGTATTTGGAATATTTGAATGATAAGAGATGGTGGAGTCACGTGCATACTTTATCGTGGGCCATGAACTAGAGGGTTCTTACTTTTCCTAGATTTAAAGAAAAAAAATGGTTTAAGTTTGTTGTGGCCAATGTAGAATCCTACAAGCTTTCCTTATAAGCTCAAATAGGGCATTACTGCTTTGAATTGCCAAACGATGCCCTCTGACTGTAGATTTTTATGATATTTTTGTCATTATATGAATTTCATTGACTTTATAATTGGTGCTATTTGAAGAAAAAAATGTACATTTATTCATATACAGGTATCAGGCCTGACCCCACTGGAAAAACAAAGCCAAACAAAACTGAACCACAAACAATGGCTGGTATTCACCAAAAATGAAAAGTGCTCACTTAGATTATTTGAGAAAGTTTCATAGAAAGCGTGTGCAGTACTAAGGGAACAACCCATGTGATTAATGTTTTCATTATGTTCATGTAAGAAGCCTCTTATTTTAGCCATAATTTTGCATACTGAAAATCCAATAATCAGAAAAGTAATTTTGTCACATTATTTATTAAAAATGTTCTCAAATACATCATTCTTTCTTGTGTTGATTTTTTTCCATTGTGTGCTGATCAAATTTACTTCATTTAATCACAAAGTCGTTTTGTCTGAACATTTCACCACTATATTATCAAACGAGTAAAAATTCTCAATTAGTTTTATGGACATCCAGGTTTTACTTATAAGGAAAAATTCCCATTTAATTCCTCTGATATGAAAAATGTGAGATGAATCTGAGCTTGAAGTTAACTATTTGGTAAAAGAGTAACTCTTAAGGGTTTGCTGTATTTGTTTATGTATGTGCATCTGAATTTCAGTAACCCTATTTCTAAAATAATCAGAATTCAACTATGATAAACCTGATTTGTAAAGTTTAAACTGCCTACATTCTGTTGACCAAAAGAATCCAAATTGCTCATTAGTAACTATCTTTTTTCTTGTTACAAATTCATGTGACATTTTAAGAAACCATATACCAGGTTGCACATTATGATTCGATAAAGTCAGCATTTTTAAGCATTCAACTTTAGATGGATGAGATGGGTATCATGTCTTGGAAATGATAAAAGCAAAAGAAACTGTTGAAGGTTCTTTTGCTATGACATATATATTGTTCTCCTACCTAAATTTTATGTGTATCAGAATTTGAAAATCAGTAAAAAACTGAAAAAGCAGTGAAATTTCAAATTGCCAGCATCCATTTATAGATGAATAGGTCCACAGGTCAAGTCAGTTTCCAAGCTTTCTGAAGGAAAACAATGAAGAGTCATGTTTAATGGCCTAATTTTTTTCTTTTCCTTGATGGGCAGACTAGTTAAGCCTTTCTTTTTTTATAGTATGCAATACACATGCAAATTATGTGTATCAAGGCCCTGAATTTGAGTCCCAGTTTTTTCTTGACTGTGTTTCCTTGGACATGTTACTTAACCTCTAAGTCTCAGGTACCTCACCTGTAAATTCAGTAATACCTACCTCATGGAGCTATTGTCATGATTTAGTGAGTTAATGTATATGGTATGGACTTTGTAAACTCCACAAACAATACAAGATCTTATATTCATGGACTGAAATTCATTACACATGCAACCCCATTTTCATACATAGTTTGTTCTTAAATATTTGCATGAACGTAAAAGAATAAGTGTGGTATAAGGATGAGGGTGGTCAGTTTCCGGTAAGTAAAATTCACTGTGAAATACCTAATTGTGGAATAAATTCTTGGTGTTATTGTTTGTCTGCTTGCTTCTGAATTCAAGGGCCATACAAGGGGTGGTGATAATGATGTTTCCAGCACTCTTTGCACAACTCAGGGATGCAAACATGTCACTTGAACTCTCCATGTATAGATTTGGTATATTGGGCTGCTGTTCTGCCTAGAGGCAGAAAATGTAATCCTAATTCCAGGAGATTTAGGTCATATCTGGCTTGCTTTCATTTCAGATATAGTCTAATTTCCACCTTTGCAAGGTGGCATCTACATTCCAGAGGCTGACTCCATGTGTAGAAAGCACAGGGACGTGGGAGACAGGGGGCTTGGGGTATTGCTATTGCCAAAATTTCTGGTGATCTCCATTTGTTGAACCCTTGATGTGTAGCCTCTGGTTTCCAGCCTTGATTTTCTTATCCATTGACCCTCCCTAGACACTTCTGAGTCCTTTGAGGTAGGTTGAGTAGCAAGCTGGGAGGAAAGTTTCTACACTCTTCCATGCCATGTCGGGACTCCAGAGACCCAGGATTTAGAGATCTGGGGCTCTAGAGACTTGGGACTTCCTCAGAGCCTTTCAAGGTACTGCTATGCCTCCTCAACTGCACGCCACGTTTGGGCAGTGTGTGGATTGGAGAAGAGGATGAGAGCTACCACTGCAGTTTGGAAAACACTAAAGTAAAATCATTTGCATTTTGAAGATAAACCCCTTTACATTAAAAATAGTTTGGAAGCCATTATCCTAACAAATCATTGTTGTATGTCTGAAACTGGAATGCATCCTACAGCTGCAGTATCTTAATCACTTCAGCCAGGTGACATTCATGATGTAGTTTTCACTGCTTGCCATTAAAAAAATTATGTCTCATAAAAACAGATAGTGAACATGTGTCAAACTTTTATTTGCCTCATTAATAAGGAAAACTGCAAGAAGACAAGAGCAGTTGAAGAGCAAGCAACTGCAGAAGGAACTTACATATGATTGCTTAGTTAACTTTCTTTAGGACAATGCAAACATGATATTATTATCTCTACTGGGCTAGAGAACCCTAATACCATTCTTTTTCTTTAGGCTAAATAACCACTACCCTCAGGGCTACATGAATTCCTCACATTTATTATTTGCAAAATATTAATCAAAAAAATCCTTGGAGAATTTACACTCATCCATGAAGATGAAGAGGTCGGTGACTTACTCTAGTCCATGTTTCTCCAGAAACAGAGTCTGAGACAAAGACTTGGATGTGAAGAATATATTTGGGATACAATCCCGGAAGTGGAAGTGAGAGGTGAATAAAAGAAGAAAAAGTTTATGTAAGTCCTTGAAAGGATGTGAAAATACCTCCACTGGAGGGCTTCACTGGTTCTTCTGAGAAGAATTCAAAATGCCTCCCAGAACCTTGCACAGAAGGACAGGCACCTGGGTCATTATCATTTGGTTCCTGTTCTTTATTAGTTGCAGGTTGCTCATTGAGTAAGGGACCTAACTTCCAAACACTATAGTGAGTCGACCAAGTGGGAGCAGAAAAGATGAAGCAGAAAGAAGGCAGCATCTGGCAGGCAATTGAGCTGGGAAGTTGCCAAGAGGAGGTGAGTCTGAGCTCAAAGAGAAATGACAGCCACTGTGAGTCCTCAGTGGCAGCTCCTATGAATAGGATTGTCAGAAAAATGCTTCAAATTGGTATCAAAAATCAAATAATCCCCAGCTTACCATTTTCCAAATTTAAGGTAAATATTCTTTCCTAATACCCTAAATGAAATTAGTCACAATTACTCAAATTACTTTCACATTGGTGGAGTTATGACAAATTATCAATTATTGGTAGTATATGTGTTGAATTTTAACTGCCATTTAACCTTCTAAAAATTTTTTACAGTATCAGCATTAAAATACAACAAAATAAAGGATATGAAAACAGACACAAAGAGGATCCTTAGAAAAATAGCTGCAATTTTCCATTTTCTGATAAAGAGAAAAGCTTTACTATACATAAGAAAAATAAGTGTTCACAATCAATAAAGTAACTTCTAACACATGTGCTCTCTCTCTTCCTCCCTCCCTCCCTCTCTCTCTCTCTCTCTCTCTCTCTCTCTCACACACACACACACACACACACACACACACACAGAAACACACACACAGACACACACACACACACACAGAGTGGATGAAGGCAGGCTAAATTACCAAATCCCTTGGAATAAAATGAAAGAAATACCAAGCAATGTTGAGGATGGCGTAACCAATTCATTTGTTGTCTAAGACTATCATTGAGGCATTATATTGTAACAAAAGTTGGTAACGTTTTCACAGAATCTCATAAAACAAACCTGTTAATTTAATGGAGTATTAAATTTAATGAAATGTAACATTTATATGAGCTTATTCCCTTAAATTGCGCTCATAAAATTTACATGAATTGGGTACTCGAGCAAACTTAATATTTGTCTTCCCAAATGTTTAACTACTAATCTCCAATGTAATGGCATTATGAATTGGGGCCTTTGGGAACTAAAGAGGTCATGAGGGTGGAGCCTTCATGAATGGGACTGGTGTCCTTATAAAAGGGGACCCTGGAACGCTCTTTCTTTTTTCTGCCATGATACAGGAGAAGTCAGTGCACTAAGACCTAGTAGACTTCCACCTTGATCTTGAACTTCTAGCCTCTAGAACTGTTAGATTTGTTATTTATCAAGCCACATTATCTATAGTAATTTGTAACAACAGGTTGAAAATAGTAAGACAGGTCTTTGGCGTAATCACCAGGTCTCTGTGCAAGTTAATCTTTGAGTTATTAAAAATTCTTTTGGGAGAAACTGAGGGTTTTGATTCTGAGTAAAACAGAACTTTCAGTGCTTCTAGGTCAAGTGATTTCTATAACTTTCTTAGTTCAGAAATTAACAAAAGTAACCTGGACAAGTGGGACATTTTCTCTGACCTGCACTTTAGGGGTCTTCTACACTTTGGAGAGCCTTGTTTGGAACTTAAGTCCTTCTCTGTTGCATGCAACTGGCCAGGGCAGGCAGTGTCATCAGAACTGAGTTTTAGAGCCTACATAGGGACCAATGTGTACCTTGGAGTTGACATCTGGTAGTTTCAGAATTAGAGCCTAGGGAGTCCTCCTGGGGCCCTGGAGCTGGCTCCCTGGTTCCAGGAAAGTAGCTTTGTTGGCAGATTGCTCACACTGGCTGACTTACTTATTTTTCATAAAATTGAGTGGGGTTATGCTGCCAGAATAGCACTGTCATCTGATTTGGGATGACTTAAATTGTTACTATAGATAGGAGCCCTGTAGAAATATTTGCCCTGGCTGCCCGCTAGAACAACTCTGAACACAGGGAAGCAGCATGGTTTTAAACCAAATCTAATATAAACCTGAGTTTTATGTTAAATGCCTATTTAATACTCTACTTAGTGTTTTCCACAATAAGATTAGATAGTATATATTCAGCACATTATCTACCTGTCCTCTGTAGAGGACACTCATACATCATTTCTAAAATGAATCTTCCTTGTGTGTATGGAAATGAATGTTTATGTGTGTCTCTGTGATTTGGGTGGCAATGATAAAGTTAATGGTTCTTTACATACATTTTGCTTTTGAACTTACAAGAAAAAATTATGCAACATGTCAGTAAGGGCTTGGGAAGTGGAAACCATTTAGAATAGCTACTGTGGGGAATATCGTAAGAAGTAAATTGTGAATAAGTGGATACCCCAAAAATTAAGTCATTATTATGTACCTGCTAGGATTTCAACATATAGTCAAACTGAATTTTGGCCAAAATTGGTATGAAATGTGTAGTTCACTTCCTTTGACAAGGAAACCAAGACTAGGAAACTTGCTGAAATTCACAATAGGGAGATAAAAATAGAGTATTGTATATGAATCTTACTCAACTCTAGTGCCCTTTCAGAATTTAAAACAATCCTCGAGACCAAGTTAATAAACATGAATAAACATTAAAACAATACCCAAATTCCATTCTTAAGTAGAATACAAGAATGGTATCTGTATGTGGGTGTAGGGGTGCTAAAAGTGGTCTTGCTAAATATTTAAAAGTGCCATTGACTGTAAAATATATGTAAATCTTAAAATATTATTTAGGCATGCAAAGACCACTTTTAAAAATAAGAAATTGTGAATGTAAATTTCTAAGAATTGCATATAATATATACAATCATCCCACATTAACATTTTCAATATTAAAAGAACTTAACAATTTAATTTAACAAAACTTAACTTTTCAAGTGCTACTCAGCATCATTTATAATAGAAGAACTCAAGAAGTTATTCAAGGTCATAGAAATTGCTTCTCAGATCAGAATTTTTCATTGCTTTACCTGACCCAGCAATCCCATTGGTCCAGCTCATCCCTATTTCCATGAAAAGTGAAATGTTTTGGAGAAGTTTTAGCATTTTTTGCATTGTTTTTCTTAAATTTGCTAATACATTTATAATAATATTTTTGCCATTTGAATTTTGAGGTGCTTTGGAAAAATAAGTCAAGAAAAATAATAAATTGCTTATACTAATAATGTACCTATGCATAGCATTAGCATATATTTGGAAGCTCATGTATTTTATCTGGATGATTTAATATCAACAATCATTAATTAAGCCTCACATATTTCAAGTGTACATAATTAAGCAATCATTATGGATAAAATTCTTAATTCTGCTATATAATAGGGTACCAAAATTATGACTACCAGATTAACTTAAAAAAGTCACCCTCTATAAGGTATTCAAGAGTCTGATAAAGTTACTCATCAACTATTTTTCATGTTCTTTACTCTGATTTCTATCTAGGTAGTCATTCCTTGATTCTGTGATCTTCTGAGCATCTCCAATATATAGGAAGAAAAGAAAACTCTAGACATACACACAGCAGTGTGGATTGTGTGGTAGAAGTATCCACACAGTGTCAGGGAGCTTTAAAAAGGAATTGAAGGCATGTTTTATCTGGATCATGAAGGCTGAAAAGGAAGTCATAAACTCATTTATAGCATATGAATCTTGTGTATCTCAATTATATTCTCAACAGAAGCACATAGAAGACATTTGAAAATTAAAAATGATTTAAATGAACCAAAGGATCAATTATTAATCATGTTTGAGTAATGATTTAGATTGTTTGTTTTTATTGGTCAGTTTCCATCATTCTCCAGCTAAAACAGTTTTAGAACCACACAAATTTAAAGAATTTACCAATAATGTATAAAAGGATTAACTGATGAAACTTATTAAGAGGATTTGGGATTAATTTTTTTAAATATTTAATTTCTCCCTTTTATATAGACAGAAAATCATTACTGATGCTTCTGAACTGAAGTTATAAACAACAACAACAAAAAAAAACACATGAAATCCAGGTCAATGCAATGAATTAAATTTATGGTGTAATGGTACAATGGAAGTGAGACATACAAGAGGACTCAGAGGAGACATGGTTCAACCAAGGCTCCAACTCCACCTGTCTGTGAACTTCTTTGCTCTGCTTAGTTCCCCATACTGCTTTCTCACAGTGTTATCATAGCAGATAGTCCAGGTGCAGTGGCACAGGCCTATAATCCCAGACATTCGAGGCAAATCAGGAATATCACAATTTAGAGGCAAGGCAGGAATATCACAATTTAGTGAGAGCCTATCTCAAAAGAATTACAATTTAACTTCTCAAAAGACTCTGACAGTGCATCCAGTGATATCAATTGTTATACATACTCTTTCCAGGACCAATCCTGTGTCCAGAATAATACCATACACTATTTGACTTAAACCTAGATTTCCCTCTGCTGAAATATATTGACCTACAATGCCTGAAGCATTTGGACTGTTTGTTGAAGAGAATGGATAATAGGAAAGTACCCGACAAGGAACAAAATAAACATTCTCACTAATATATTTAGCAGTTAGTCTGTGTGCTACGTGAACACTTATACTTAGTGTATGTGGAACTATTTTAAATGATTATAAAGTTTTTGACACTTTTCTCATTAGGAGGCAAGGTTTATCACCATGAATTCTCTAGATGCATGTTTGACTGCTTCAACCACCAGAGAAAGATCATGATTTCTGTGATTAAGTCATTAAAAATCAATGAAACTTCCTTCTAGTCCTTTGGAAATTTATGCTACACTATCTCACTCTTTCAATATAGTTGCTATGCTACCAAAAACATGAAGCCATCTAAAAGGTTTTTGTATAGGTCAACAATCTCAAGAGGCCAGCTTTACTGCCTGTCACGGGAATCTGAGGATTCCAACCTTCAGCCATTTGAGACACCCCAGTCATTCACATCGCCCCAACTAGTACCCTGGACTTCATGAAGCAGCCATGAAGACTTCACAAGACAAGATGTCCCAGCTGTGCCTGGAATTCTGACCCACAGAATCCATGAGCATAAATTAATGACACTTTAAATCACCAAGTGTGGGGTGGTTTTTACACAGCAATAACCAGAAATGTTTGAATGTCTCTAGTGAATAGAAAATCCATAAACGTAGAAACAGGAAGAAAGATATGAAAAAAAAGGGAAGTTGCCAGGCATTTAAGCAATATCATATGTTTCGAGAGTGGAGGATGAAGGGTTGAAATAGTATGATGATAAACAAAACCCTTGTACTGTATGTCTAGCATCACTCTTAGTGATCCAAGTAGTATATTGTCCAGCTATAAAGAAATCTGCTGCCCAGAACACACACATCAAGTCACTAGTTCTCAGGTTTTACTTTATAAACCAGATATATATATTTCTTCCCCTGATTTTATGTGCCAGAGATGCAGCAGGAGTTCTTAAAAGAAATTTTGAAGTTTAGGAAACAGCTCTTCTGCTAGTAACCAGGACCTAAATCATTCACACAGATATGGCAATCACACAATTTTTCTTATCTTTCCTCCTGCCTCTATTCTTTTTCATTATTTCTTATTTCTAATTTTACCAAGGCAATAAACATCAATACAGAGAAAGATTAGTTAATATTATTCCCTTTACTAGAAACAAAGTTTTTTTTTTTTTTTTTTTTAAAGAGAGAGTGAGAGAGGAGAGAGAGAGAGAGAGAGAGAGAGAATTGTTTTAATATTTATTTTTTAGTTCTCGGCGGACACAACATCTTTGTTGGTATGTGGTGCTGAGGATCGAACCCGGGCCACACGCATGCCAGGCGAGCGCGCTACTGCTTGAGCCACATCCCCAGCCCCTAGAAACAAAGGTTTAATAAAAAAAATTAAAATTTGATAGACTATTTCCCTACTTCTTTATAATGTTTATGGTATTTATCAGATAATAATGAATTTTTAAATGCATTTCAAATGGAATCATCATCATAACTTTAATTTGCAGATGAGACAATAAGGCTTCAGAAGGTGATTTGCCCCAGTTCACACACCTAAGTTACTAAAAAATAGACATAAATCTAGTTTATAAGTTCTAGATTGACTATAATAACCTGAATTTACTGTACTATCAATTCAAACAACACCTGTATTTCAATATCTTCTCCCATTAATATCTCAAGGACCTTGTCCGTGCAGGTGTTGAATTTTAGTCTTTATCCACCTAATATTTTTCAAGAATTTGGAAACATTGGAAAGAATTTGGGGATTTACAGAAGCATGATGTTCCACAATACACAGAAAAGAGGACTAACGAGTGGCTATCCCTGTTTGGCATTATGGTACCAGAATTATAAATGCACTGGCACGGTTGTTTATAAACTACTAGTTGTGATTTACTACCACTCTGAGAACCCAAACAGGGTACATTCTCATATTTGGAATCAAGGAAATTTCTTTTCTTTAACTCAATTCCCTGGGACTTGTAGAACTGGTAACCTGTTGACTTAAAGACAATTCACTCTGAAGAGTAATTGATGATTGAACTAGTATCTCCAGCACAAATTATCTATAGTTTCAAGGAGATTTTTTTTTCCTTTGGTCATTGAACTTGTGTGTGTAACTATATTGGTTTACAAAAATATTCCACAAAGTGGTTTAACATAAAGCAAGTATGTTTTTCATATAGCAATCAGAGTGAAACTTCTAAAATGTATTTTTGATCATCATTCTGAATCTCTTTCAAAGCTCCCCTAGCTTTGTTCTCATTCACAGTATAAATAAATAAATAAATAAATAAATAAATAAATAAATAAATAAATAAATAAATAAATAAATAAAAACAATGAGCTATGAACTCTCTTTCCATTTATCTCTATGACCTTACCCGTGTTTTAGCCAGATTTTTGTCATTGTGACCAAGATATCCAACATAAACAACTTATAGGAGAAAAGATTTATGTTGGCTCACAACTTTTCAGCTCATGACTGACTGACTTCATTGCTTTGGGCTCAAGGCGAGGCAAAACATCAGGGCAAAAGGAGATGGTGGGAAGAAAGCTACTCAGCTCATGGTAGCCAGGAAGAGAGAGAAAAAGCATCCCAGCACAAGACAGAGTCCCTGTTTTAGTTAGCATTTCTGTAATAGTGACCAAAATACCCAATAAGAACAACTTAGAGAAGAAAAGTTTATTTGGGGCTTACAGTTTCAGCAGTCTCAGTCCATGGAGAGCTAACTCCGCTGCTCCGGACCCAGGGTGAGGCTGCCCAGCATGGAGGAAGGGTCTAGCAAAGGAAAGCTGTTCCTTTCATTGCAGCAAGGAAATGGGGGCAGAGGGAGAATAAGAGAGAAACAGAAGAAGGGATCACAAGAAGAACAACTCTTCTAGGACATCCACTTCCTGCAGTTATCACACAACACCTGCCAAAAATTACCACCCCGTCAGCCTATTCAAACTAGAATGGAACAGATTAGGTTAGGACTTTTTAGGACTTACAATCATCTCACCTCAAAATAGTCCGTCATTAACAGAAGCTTTGGGGGGATATCTCATATCTGAACCTAACAATCCCCGAGGCCATACCCCCAGTGAGCTACTTCCTCCCACCATGCCCTACTGCCTATAGTTCCACCTCCACCTACTAGTTTATTCATCTATTAGTAGATTAATACATTGACCAGGAGAGAGCCCTCATGATTCAGTCACTTGCCAAAAGCCCCACCTCTGGACACTGCTACATTGAGGACCAAGCTTTCGCCACAGAAGTTTTGGAAGACATTGCAAATTGAAACTATAACAACCTACCACTAATTTCCAGTCTCATGACCTCCTTCTGTTCAGTGAATACATCTGGTAAACACCCTACCTTTAAGTATTTGCATTTGATTTCCCTGAAATTAATACACTCTTCCTCTAGCTATACCAAGCTTAAATTTTTTGTTTCAAGTCTTTGTTTTCTAATGACATCTTGTGTAACGACTTTGTTTAAAATTGTAGCTCAACTGCCATACCTTCTTTCACCTTCTATTTTGTTTTTCTACATAGTAATTACCTCCCTTTAAATTTTTTCTTAATCATCTGCTCTTCAGCAGGAATGATTATGTTTTATGCACAGTTCCTGGAACCAAATGAAGTATAAAACAGGTGCTCAATGTGTGTGTGTGTGTGTGTGTGTGTGTGTGTGTGTGTAGTATAGATTGAGTAGAGATGGCACTTTGATTCAGCAATAACAAATAATTGTCTGAAGAAAAACCTTTATTCTTGGGCTGGTCTCTGGAGTGTCTTAATGGTGCCAGTGTGGATTAGTGAATAATTAGGTCTTTTGTTTCTGAGGGACTTAAGAAAAACTGTCATTCTTCTGGTGAGATTTGGGAAAGGAAAGGACAATTTTTAAATAGCCCACGTACCCTTTGGGCAAGAAAGAACAAAGATCCTCTAGCCTCTGCTTCTTCAAATAAGGAGTTAGCAGTAACTACTCAAGCCGACTGTTACAGTGTGTAGCTGGAATGTGTCCGAAGGCTCATGTGTTGAAAGCTTGATTCCCAAGGCAACTACGTTCAGAGGAGAAGCTTTCACAAAGTGATGTGGTAATGAGAGCCTTGGCCTTATCAATTAATACTTTTATGAATTTGTAGCTAAATGGACTATTAGAAGGTGGTGGAAACTGTTGGAAGCGGGACGTACTTGAAGGGAGTAAGTCTTTTGGGGCATGCCTGTGGGGATTACATTTGTCCTACACTCCCTTTTTTTCAGTTCTCTTGCTGCTTCCTGGCTGCCATGAGGTGAGCAGCTTTACTCTACCACACCTTTCTGCCATGATGTACTGCCCTGCCTCAGGCCCCCAAACAAGGGAGGTAACTAAGCAGACTGAAAGCTCTGAAATCATGAGCCAAAATATCTTTCTTTTTTTAGGTTGTTTTCTTCAGCTCTTTTGTTACAGCAACAGAAAGCTGACTAACACATTAAACCTCACCTTTCCATAGCCTTTTTGTTTCTCTTACAGCACTCCTGGGCCTCAACCTGTCAGCCATATCATCCCATGTCATATGCCCTAGATACTACAATATCTTTTCCCTCCTAATCAAAGAAAGACTGAGATCATGTACAAGAATGGGATCCTAATTAGAATAAGTTATACTCCATGTATATATAATATGTCAAAATACGCTCAACTGGCATGTATATCGAAAAAGAACAAATAACAAATAAAATAAGATAAGTAGATGAGAAAAAGCAGACTAAAGCAATGGTTCTCTAAGTGTGCAGCAGCAGCACCTGAAAAGTTGATCACTGGGTCCCACTCTAGTTCTACTGATCTTGAACTCTGTAATGGGACCCAGAAATCTGTATTTTAACCAACACTACAGGAGATTTCTGTGCATGCTCAAGTTTCAAATACGCCATGCTAAGCACACAGCATTTCAAGGGCAGATAACAGGTATCCTTGGCCCAGAGATAAAGATGGACCTAGGGATGTGCTACCTAGAATCAAGGTACTTGATCTCTGGCCCAGTGTCCTGGGGCAACAGCACAAGAGCAATTGCAGGCAACAGCTACTTTTGGCTCTGGGCCAGGAGATTCAAAGACCTCAGTCCTGCAGCGTGGTAGTCTGGCTAAACTGCTGCAGATCCCTGCCCCCTTACTGAGCTGCAGGAGTTGCACCCATGCCTCTGGATCAGTGGACCCTTACTCCTGCTCCCACCCATGTTCGTGGCTGCCTGGTGATCAGATTCGCCTTGCCTCTCATATTACAGAATGCCAATTTGGGAGTTAAATAGGAATTTCTGATTCCTAAATCAGATAGGCCCCTCACAGCCCACATTTAAAAGCTGCCTTCCTTTCCCACCTCTGTCCTAGGTAACCCTGAGGATCAGCCAGGTCTGGAAGTAGAGAATCTGTTTATGGATTAAAAGGATTCACCTCACCAGAATCCCTTACTCACTCTGCCTCAAGAGTTCAGGGCTAGGCATTTGTGACATAATTTGGGGGTGCACTGCCACCTTGGTCCCGAGAAGGGGACTCAGAGGTGGAAATTTTATAGAAACCTAGTCCAAAGTGTGTCAAAGCTTGTGAAGAGTTCATGTTACAGACCTGAAGTTACATAGAGACCTGTCCTCTGAATCCAACCCATTCTCATGGACCTCAGCCTTTCCCAGGCCAATGACATTACCCCGTCCCTCTTGGCTGTTAGCAGGGTCCCCTCATAGGCAGTTTGACCAAGATGGTAGTTTCCTCTGAAATCCAGAAATAATTTAGGAATCAAAGTATCATTCACCCTGAAGTTGTTAGTCTATGTTCATCACCAGGTTTGAATATCTCTGTTGTGTTCCTGTGTCCACCATGGCTGACTTATGTGCACACATCATTCTTAGTTGATTTCTGGAAGGGGGGAAAAACTGTGCAAATGGCCCTCTCTGCAAACAGAAGGCATCCCACCTGACTCCCTCTTCAGAATAAACAGATTCAGACTTTCCTTTGCAGCTCCTGCAACTTCTAATAAATGTTTTAAAGCACTTGTTTTTTTCAGTAACCAATTAAAGGTTATGTTTTAGAATATGGTTTGAAAATCTGGATGGATAATATTATCCAGAATATTTAGAGAAACTTTGCAGAATCCTTTCTTGTATTCACCACTCTTATCTTTCAAGTTGCTTTATTTTCTCTCTCTCTCTCTCTCTCTCTCTCTCTCTCTCTCTCTCTCTCTCTCTCTCTCTGTGTGTGTGGTATGTGTGTGTGTGTGTGGGGGGGTTTCTTTCTTTCTTTGGCAGAAAATATACTTTTCAAAACTTCCTGATCAAAGAAGTAATATCTCCTGTAATTTTAAGGCATTAAGAATGGCCCCTCCCCTTTATTTTGTTTCCTCTTCTCCTTTCTTTTCTGGTAGGCTTATCCCTTCTTCCTGCTTCAACATCACAACTTCACAGAGTTGCCAACATCTAAATACGTTAATAAAATGGGTCAAGTATAAGATTAACATTAACTTGTTGAGTCCCATCCCCAGTACCACAAAAACAAAACAAACCAAAGCAAACCCAAAAACCCACCTTGTATACATGGAAGAAAAATGTGAGTATTTATTTCTTAAGACCTTAACGTTTTCTGGATAAAATTTCCTTTTTCCTTGGTAAAGAGTGAACATTTGGATATAACATACCAAGATGTTTAAGTGGACACCTTCGGATTTTTCAACTTGATTATAAATATATCCCTCATTCTGACCTTGATCATTGAGTAAAATCCATGTCGGTGTTTTTTGTGCATCTGTGCACACATGATATGAGAAGATGTAACTGTGTGTGTCTTCCTGGCAGTTTTAATAAGAAAAGTGACTGAAATCACTCTTATTTTGATTAAAATGTTCAGATAGAACAGAGAGGAATTACAGGAAGACAGGACGGAGGTCTATACTGGAGCAGGATAGGAACTGCAATGCGCTGAGGTCTGTGCCGCGGAGCTAAAATCCAGTTTGGTTGTTTGTTTTGGGATTCCTCTTGGCATTGACCTGTTCTTTTATAATACAAGGTACCGCATCTCTAGTCTGGAGTTGCCCTGACATCGAAAAGGTCAGGCGGCCCTTGGGAGCCCCCTCTTTTTCTTTCTGAGCCGTACAGTGGGAGACTTCACCAGTGTCCATGTGTGTAATTGGATGTAAATTTTATTAAGGGAAAAATTAGCTTAAGTATCCAAACTAAAATTTATTACGAATAAAGAAAACAAACAAAAAAAAACTAGTAACTTGAAAAATAATCTTCCTAGTCTAAGATATTTTTAAGTAATGGACAGGGAATGAATATTGTGTATACATGTAGGTATATGTGATATACCTAGCCTAGTTATCTCATTAGATTAGAAGCCAGCTTGTCACAAGTTATGAAGGATTCATTTCTGTTTTCTGTAAAAATATCAGGATGTCTGTATGGCCTGACCATTAGTTGATGTTGTAAAGCTGATTGGAATGCCTGCCCGTGCCCTGAACTCACCCAGGTCCGGTTTTCCCTGACCAGATACCAACCCTTTCCTAAACCTTAGTGACGCCTCATAAATTCTGGCCTTCCCTGGCCGGACAATGACCCTCTCTGAGTCTCTAAGATCTCCATAAATTCTGATGCCAGAGCCAGCAAAAATGTAAACTTGTGTTATGCTCCTCAGAGTGTTGTTATCTGTAACCCCCCCCCCTTGTGTAACTTTTTGGGCTATAAAACTGGGCCACAAAGAAGCCTCGGGGCTGTCTTGTTCCCGCTGTTTTGGGAGGGAAAGGCAGCCCGGCCGGTCGAAATAATAAGCTTGCTTTAATTTGAATTTAATTGGAGTCAGTGGTCTTTTCTTGCGTCCTGGTCTAACATATGTATGTACAGAAATTTTAGTATGTAAATTTGTGTATAGAAATTTCTGTGTGAATCTTCTTATAACTTCAAATACTCCACCAGATTGAAGATATTTTTGACATATATTAAAATTTTTTAAAAATTATTTTTAAAGTAAGAGCATCATTTTGATCTGATTATGTGTAGATCTGTATTATAAATTTATTCCATTATTTTTGCTTAGATTTTAACCAATATTTTCACATAATCAATAGTCCAGTTAATCATCACAATTTGATTTAAATAAACCAACTGATCATTTCTATAAAGGCTTATGTAGACACTCCAGAAAACAAATTAAAGATTAGGTAGTCAAGGATATCAGAGAACAATTATTGTTTTTCCTCTATTAATACTTTAATTCATGATAGAATATTGATAATAGCCACTGGGGTATGTACAAAGTAAATAAAACAGAAACATTCTTGATGAAAAAATAGAAACATATCATTTACTTCTTATTTCACATAGACTAATTATAGTTCATGAAAAATAAATTATGAATCCACAATCATATAGATAGTTAAAAACAGAACCAGGGTTAAAGTCAGTTCTTTGCCTTCATATCTCATGTACTACTTCAATTTTAATAATTCTGTACTTCAGTCTTTTGAATCTCTTATGTCATAATCCCAAAGATCCCAATTCAATATTCATAATACATGTTTGTACTCTTTAGGCTTTTTTGGTGCCAAAAATAAATATTGGTTTTGTTCCTGCTTAAAACATCCTGAAATATGTCCTACTCATAAAAATTAAGTATACATTTACTTTGGAGTTATTTTAACAAATGCAAGTGTGTATTTAAAAATATTAATTTAAAACTCATTTGTTTTCATTCAAATCATTAATTAAAAATTATCATTTCTGTAGTTCCTAGTTTCCTGAAACTTCAAGCCACAGATATAAGTTCCATTTTTTTTCAATTTTCATGATAGTCAAAAACGCTCATTTTTACTTCCTATTGGAAATCTTGTTTTATGATATAAAAATATTTTTACAAGTATTAATTTTAAAATTATAGGCTAATCAGGGACTGGATTTGTGGCTCAGTAGTAGGGCATTGTACCACATATAAATAAATAAATAAAGGTTCATCAACATCTAAAAAATTGTTTTAAAAAATTGTAGGCTAATCAAAGGACTACTTTATTGTACATATTTGGTAAATATCTACTAAAATATCTCTTATGTAGACAAATATTTATCATGATAAACTCTGTTATTGAGAATATAACAAATTTAAATACATGTGAGATGTAATGGAAATTCCATTGTATCCCAAACAATATAAGCATGCATTGCTGCTATCATTCAACTATTTGGAGTGAATTTAGATAATGTATAATACAGCAGAAAACATGAGAGTTAACTATTAAGAAAGAGAGGGAAAATATTAATTATTTGTAAGTGATATGATAACCTCAAAATTCAAAGACAGTCAATAAACAAAGGATTCAAATTAATAGAAGAATTCATCAAAGTACATAGATTCAAGCTCAATATACCCATGAATACTTTTACTTCATACCAACAATAGCCAGCTAAAAATAATAGAAAAATAATCTCACCTAAAATAGCAATATTAAAATACTTCTAGGGGCTGGGGTTGTGGCTCAGTGGTAGAGTTCTCACCCAGCACGTGTGAGGCACTGCGTCCAATCCTCAGCACCACATAAAAATAAATAAATAAAGGTATTGTGTCCAACTACAACTAAAAAAAAATGTAAAAAACCCAAACACTTCTAATGAGAAATGCACAAAAAAACAGTTACTAAACCAGGAATAGTACTGGAAAACTATTATTTATCTGTAATAACAACATAGACTAACTGCCAATAAATGATGGATACTTGTTCCAAAAATATTGCTTTAAAATGCAAATTTCAAAATTAAATCATATTTTCCCTTTGACTTTAGGTGAAATATGTGATGATGTTTCTGTATTAAAATATTCTTTTCCAGCATATTTGCTATTAAAATATTTCTCCCAATTAAAAGAAAACCCTGACAATAAAAATTGCAATGTTCCTTGCTAGTCTTGGACCATCCCAAGGTTTATTTACAAGGAGTGATTACAGCACAATCTATGTATGTTAGGTATGCATACAAATGACCTGTTTGTGTCTATATATGTATGTGTGCATATCACAATCTTGTGTGTATTTCAACCAAAGAGAGAAAACTCGTATATATATTAACTCATTATATCAGATGTGTCACCAATATTTACTTAACTTAAATAGGAGCTAGGCATTCAATACATAGTGAATATTTGATCAGTACAACATTTGGTCAAAAATTATGACCTTGACATTGAAGGCTAAGCAGGAAAGATATTGTACCACCTTTGGAGCATTCCTAACTGTCCAGTTTCTTTTGGATCTTTCTGAGGATGCATGTGAATAGGGGTAATTTATAGCCTTTGAATAAGTCACAGTTGACAGTCATGGTCAATTTGAATGTTACTATGGAGGCTTTTATTCACTACTTTATTTATCCAATCTAAATGTAAGTACTTCCTTCCATATTTTGGTGCATTGATGAAGTTGTGAGTAATACAGCCCAATGTAAAACTGAAAAAATGCAGTTTATTTGCATGTGGTATTGAAATGTAGTAAGACTTTTTGTTGTGTTTTTTATTTTTCTTTGTTGATTTGCTTAAGTGTGGACTTTCGTTTCTTCAGAATCATACAGTACAAACGACAGAAATAAAAATCTTCTTGTAGAACATTTTGATTTTTTAGAACACAATTTAAAGGTTAAAAAGAAAAAGAAAGAAACATGATAACAGACAGGTGGACCTCTCTCTCTCTCTCTCTCTCTCTCTCTCTCTCTCTCTCTCTCTCTCTCTCACACACACACACACACACACACACACACACACAAACACACACACAATACATATCTGGATAGCTGTTCCCAATGCAAAACTTGTTTCCATATTTCTAGTCTATTGCAATGGCAAATAATTTCTAATTTTTAAAATCAAAATAAATCTTGGACAATCAATATCATCATTTAATATCCTGATGTTGAGGGCCACAGCCTAGTCGGAATGACACCTGGCGTTTTGCCAGAGGGAATGGTTGAAAGGTGCTGCCAGTGAGCCATTGAGATGATAATGGTTAGTTAAGCTGTGTATTCAGTTGTATATTAGACCTTTGCTGTCCGGCAATAGGGCAGCTCTTGCTGCCTCAGGCACCCATTACTTTGGAGTTGAGTTGTCGTGGGGTTCCCAGAGAGTTGGGGCAGAGCCCGGTGGAGAGCTGGAAGAGAAAGCGGGGGAGTGTGCCTGGAGTGCTGGTGGAGTTTGGGCAATAAAGCTTCCTGTTTGATATACAAGTGCTTTGTGGCTGTGGCGGCTCGGTGATTTGTGCCCAGCCAGACTGTGGCATCCTGACTTCACATTTTTTTGGGAAAAAGTTCACTCATATATGCTTTTTTTGCTAGAGTATGATAGACTTGAAAAAGAAAGAAAACTAAATGAAAAATAGTGTAACATTTTCCATCATTCTTTTTTTTGCCATTATCAAAGCAAGCCTTAGCAAAAGTGAGGTGCTAAGCAACTCAGTAAGACCCTGTCTCTAAATTAAAATACAAAATAGGACTGGGGATGTGGCTCAGTGGGGAAGTGCCCCTGAGTTTAATACCTGGTATCCCCTCCCCCCAAAAAAGATTATTTTGAAATATACCACATAATCAAGATAATGGCATTTCTTTATTCTGATCCTGATGGTATGTATATATGAGTTTTTATCAACTCCAAATATGATAATGATTAGCTGAGAAATCCTTCTCTTTAAAGACCAGTTTTTATTGAAATTCAACAATACCTCAATTAGCATAATATAGGATAGGTTTTTAAATTTTTGGTACCAGAGATTTATCCAAGGGGCACTCAACCACCAAGCCACATCCCCAGGCCCTTTAAAGTTTTATTTAGGGTCTCACTGAGTTGCTTTGGGTATCTCCAAGTTACTGAGGCTGGCTTTGAACTTGCAATCCTTCTGCCTTCACTGCCCAAGCCACTGAGATTACAGGTATATGCCACCACACCAGGTTTTATTTAAGAATCCTCTGCAAGAATCTTTGTGTAATCTTGGAAACTTCCTTTAAGTTATATGTTTATATTTGTAACATTCTGTTCAACTTGATTCATGATCTTGTGGTTCATACATATTAAAAACATTGAATTCTTATGATTTAATTTAAATTTTAAATTAGATGTTTCTTTCTGTTTATGTATTTTATGGAAATGCTTACATGATACTAGTTAAACTTAAATAAGTGGGCATTAAGTTGCCTAATATAGCAACTTGCTTAGTAAAATGGTTGTCCATTATGACTTAGATACATTTATATGCTTGATATAATCACAGAAAGAACTGCCAAACTTGTTCCTTGTATTATAATTCAATTTCCAATTTCTTATGGATGAACTGATTTAATGTCTAAATAAATACTCTTAAGTTTCTGTAGCAAACTACTCATTGTGACAGCATGTACTCTCTTAGTCTGCTTAAAATGTGTAAAAATTTATGTTGGATGATATGAACTAAAAACAAAATAGAAAACCATATCTAAAGAAAACGGATGTATGTTATATGCTGTGATCTTCTTTTAATTTGTTCGAATTAGGTTTACATGACAGTAGAATGCATTTGACATATCATACATAAATGGAGTGTAGCTTTTCATTCTTCTGGTTGTACATGGTCATGTAATCATATATGCACATAGGGGAATTCTGTCTGATTCATCCCACTGTCATATGATGTGATCTTAAAGTTTTCAAACCAAATGCTTTATGAGTCCAAGTATTAAAGAAAAACTGTAACTATGTTGTTTCATGTCACACATTTTAGCTTCATAATTTCAACTGCTATGAATATCCTATCATTTTACAGTTTTACAACAATTGTGCCATTTTTAAAAATACATTAAGGAATATTATATGCTTGTTATTTGGTCTTAAAAATGAAAAGGCCCATGGCTTTTAATACTCAAAGTAAATTCGTTATTATAAGAAAGCTGTAGATTTAAGTTCCTTGTGAACTATATTCACAAGGTTAGTATGGTTCATATCATTATATCTAAATGTGAGTTTCTAAGTATAATTAGAGGAACATCATTTCACATATTTTGTCAATACTTTGTAATGATCTTCAGAGTGAGTCAATTCAGAAATAAAATCATTTAAAATATCTGTACCTAATTTGGTTGTAAAAACAACAATAAAACTCCAAACTACTTCTTCCTAACATTTACAAAGATTTTTAAAAATAATTTAAAATATTCACATACCTTATCTAATATTTTACTGATGCAATGAAGACAATTTGGTTTTAGATCAAAATGAAGTATATGGAATATCTAAAATAGAGGTACATGCTATAATTACTTAAGTAGCAAGTGGTTCTTTTCTTGATTAACTTTATTTTTAGTTTATCTATTTTGAAGAGTTTTGTTTTAAATAATATGATTTTTTTTTGCAAAAATGTTGACTTGGGACCTAAAATTTGAAATTTGAAGAAAATTCCTCCTGTAAGTCACATCATGCTATCATGTATTTTATCCAAAACAGTTATACCTCCCTCTCCATTAATACAATCCTTTATTATGTTCTAAGAATAAATACATACTTGTATTTACAAGATTATATTTATCTTATTTAAGGTAAATTCATATCCATAATTTTAATTACATTTTTTAAAAAAATTCCCAATTAGGCCATTTCAACCCTGATTAATCACAACAAAAATTTGGCACTTATTGAAAAATGTTTAATTGCTATTGGTTTTCTTCTACACCAATTATCTTCTAATAAGAAGTATTTCTGTATGTGTACACAATGGAGTTTTATTCAGCCTAATAGAAGAATGAAATTTTGTCACTTATTGGAAAATGAGTGGAATTTGAGAACATTATGGTAAGCAAAATAAGCCAAACTCAGAAAGTCAAGGGTTCTATGTTTTCTGTCATCTGTAGAAGCTAGAGAAAAAAAATAAAAGAAAGGTGGAGAGGGGTTCTCATGAAAATTAAAGAAGGAACAGTTGAGAGGAAACAGACCAGAGTGGTGGAGCAAGGGAGGGCAAGGGGAAATTCTGGGGAAATGATATTGACCATATTATATTGTTTTATGAATGAATGTATGAATATATGTATGAATATGTACCAATGAATCACAACTTTATGTACAATTATAATGCACCAAAAATATAGGGGGGAGGAGAAAAAATAAAAGGATTTCTATTATCATTTTACATATCTGGAAAATGAAGTACAAAGATATTTAATAATTTATCAGAGGTCAAATTTTTGGCCAGTGATAAAGCTGGAATGTGAGTCCTAGTCCATCAGTTTCCTAAGCATTTGTTAATCTTGAGAAGTTTTGGGAAAAATCAGGCAAAGCATTTGTCTTTGTTTCAGAAGTAAGAAACATAGTAACTGTTATTATAATTTGGAGTTCAGTAAAAGTAAGCCAAATGTGATGATCTTTAAAATATTTGATAAATAGCTCTAGGATGAATAAATAATCCTGAGAGATAATCCTGATGTCATTCCATACTATTTTAATTGCCTTAGTAATTTTAATCATTTTCACAACTTCAAAAGCTTTCAAAAATTTTCTAAATGACTGACACATTGTTACTCCATATTATTTGAAACTTGCATTTGGATTTGAATACTTCTCTGCTTCACTTGATAAGAAGGTATTCTTGAGGACAAGTCAAATATGTGTTGGTGATGAGGAATATCTGAGTTATGTCTACTCTTAGTGCCATTTGAGAAAATAAAATGTAAGAATTGATGTCATCAAACTTCAGAAATATCTTATATCCAGTTAAGTTTATTTTCTCCATCAAATTTCCTCTTTCTTGCTCATCTCTCTTTTGTCTCTACTGTTTTTGTAATTTCCTCTAAGTCCCCTGTATTGCATTTAAGTGTTATTTTATTTGTTGTGAGTCTAATGCATTGGATGATTTCACAGGATGACATGTGCCCTGGCATATTATCTTGTTGAACTATTCAATTAAATATGATAATGTTGAGCACACTGACACTGTTAAACACTCAGGTAAATGAGCAATTCACCATGAAGAAATATTTGAAGTCATCTGCATGACTGTAAGCAATATTTTTAATGTAAGTACTTCAGGTTTCTAGTGAAAGATAAATATAAGAGAAAAACAGGAACTAGAATATATGAAAGACTAAAAAGATATCAGAAATTATTTTTAATTGTTCCTTTATCTATACAAAACATAGAATGTGAATGGACTATTAAAACCTTTTTCCAAGATGGGGTTGCAGCTCAGTGGCAAAGCACATGCCTCGAACACGTGAGGCACTGGGTTCAATCCTCAGCACCACATTAAAAAATAAATAAAGAATAAAGATGTTGTTTCTATGTATAACTAAAAAAATTTTTTTTCAATTGTAAAGTGATTCAAATTACACTACCCTGTACTTAACTCATTTTATTGACTGCATTACCATAGTTCTTAGTCCTTTTAAAAAATGCATTATTTTTAGACATTTTCCTTAAGTACAATATATAATTAGTATTGTCTCATTACATTCTGCATCATTTATATTAAAATCTCTTTTTATGGAAGTTAGATATTTAAATGTCCCTTGGGCTGTTTAGAGAATTTTTAGCTGTCAAAGCGACACTTTAGAACATTTGGAGCTCAAAAATAAAGGAGGTTGCTGATCAATGGCATGTGGGTGGCAACTGATGAAAAACAATCCCTTAATATTGTGCTGAAAATTCAAATTAAATGACAGTACTTAGACCTTGAGGTCTTCATTTCTGAACATTTTTTTTTAACTGAGAAGCTCTTTTGTTCTGTGGGAAAGGTCCTCTTTCTTGGCAGTGAAGTGTAAGAATTCTTAATTATTTTTCAGTATGATTTTGGTTAGAAATAAAAGAAAGTAAAATGGTTTGTTTAGGAAGTCTTCCTATTGGCTTAAGCATTTATTCTAATTTAAATGTCTTCACAATGAACCAGGTTGTAACTTATAGAATGAAAACATATATTGTGTTTAAGTATTAGATATTTAACTTTGTATGCATGTTAAAGGTTTATATAAATTTTAGAGTTCTGGCAAAACTCTTTCATTACTAGAAATTGGACTAGCTATCTAGATATCTAACTTAAAACAATGAAAAGTATTGGTTATCCATGGGATAAAAATGTATTCAGTACTCAAGTATTAAAAAAAAACAATAAAACCCATTAAATGATACACATTTCTATTTCCAACTTTTCAGTTATTGTACTTCATATCAAAAATAAACAAGCAAAGAAATCACACACCTATCTCAGGGTTTTGAACATAATAATATTGTATATGGTACATATATTCTTTGCCTCCTTTTATTGTTATCATTTTCATCATCATCAAAAATAACTGGGCACACATATCTGAAAATAAGCATGGTAGGTGAAATACAAAGTAAAATTTGTTGATTCTATCACTCTTGAAATGCAATCTGTGTACTTTTCCCCATTATTATTCTGATTTTTAAAATATTGCATTATGTCCTATTGTGTAGTTGTATTAAGCCCACATCATGACATGTCTATCTTATTACTTATATCCTTTTGCCTATTAAACCATATTTCTTATTTGCTTTTATTTGCTCATTCATTTTTAGACAAGTATATTTCTGCTAAATTATTGATTTGCTGCCCATTATTCCCCAAATAGGACAACAAGCAATTCACAAAACCCTCATTTTAGAAACTGAAGTCCAGGTTAATATGTACTCCGGAAATAATTGAGATTTACCAGTGTTGATACAAAAAAAAAAAAAGGAAACAAATAACATAGAGCCAATAGAAAAGTAATTTATCTGTGAAAGGTGAAATATATTAGAGAATTCTTTGGTACTCACTATGAAAATAGTCAATAAGGAAAAGATTGTGAGATATTCTTGAATGAATTGAAAGTAGAAAGAATAATTATAGGGGACATGAAAAAACAAGTGTAACAATTATTATACTTGAAAACTTTTCACAACTAAAGAATTGATTACTTACAGCAAAAATGTTCACTATATTACATACAAAACTGATGGAAAGAGATAAATATCTGGATATATCCTGAAAATGTTGTAATTACCACTTATTATTTTTTTAGTTGAGGAATTAGCATTTGGATAGAAAACTAAGAGATAAAACTGAAAACTTGGGATGGAAACTTCTTTTCTGTTTGCAATGTGACATTAAATGTGCTACTGGAGCAAAATCTACTGAATTAAAATGCAAAAGATTATGATATGCAATCTTTATTTGCCATTGAGTTGTCATAAAATTGTGAAAGCAATAAAAATATAGACTTTCATATTTAAGGTCTTAGAAAATATTTCTCAGTGTTTCATCTTTAAGGAAAATAATCTTGACAGTGTAATATGGGTAACTAAAAGATGCAACCCAATTATTTTTAAATACAGGAACATGACAGAAAATGTTTGATAATGAGCATTGATGTCAGACAAACATGAAGTTGAATATAAATTAAAAAGTAACATCCGACAGTGGTTTAAAACACAGGTTCTAGGAAGACAAAGTATATTTCATTCCTGAGTGGGCCACTTAAAAATTCATGTGATAGAATGAAATTGAACCCCTATCTTTCACCCTAAACAAAACTCAACTCAAAGTGGATCAAGGACCTAGGCATTAGACCAGAGGCCCTGCACCTGCTAGAAGAAAAAATAGGCCCAACTCTCCATCATGCCAGCTCGGAACAGACATCCTCAATAAGACTCTTAAACCACAAGAAGTAAAATCAAGAATCAATAAATGGGATGGTATTAAACTAAAAAGCTTATTCACAGCAAAGGAAGCAATTAAGAATGTGAACAGAAAGCCTACAATATGGGAGAAAATCTTTCCCACCTACAACTCAAATGGACCATAATCTCCAGGATATACAAAGAACTCAAAAAACTTGCCATCATAAGACCCAAATAACTTAATCAATAAATAGGCAGAGGAACTGAAGAGGCAATTCACAGAAGATCAACAAGTATGTGAAAAAAAGTTCAACATCTATAGCAATTAGAGATATGCAAATTAAAACTACTCTGAAATTCCATCTCACTCCAGTCAAAATGGCAATCATCAAGAATACAAATAATAAATGTTGGTTCAGATGTGGGGGAAAAAGTTCACTCAGACATTCCTGTGGGTCTGCAAATTGGTGCAATCACTCTGGAAAGCAGTATAGAGATTCTTTAGAAAACTTGGACTGGAACCACCATTTAACTCAATTATCTCACTCCACTCCTAGGTCCATACCCAAAGGACTTAAAATCAGCACACTACTGTGATGCAGCCTTATCATATACACAATGGAATATTTCTCAGCCATGAAGAAGAGTAGAATTATGGATTTTGCAGGTAAATGGATGAAACTGTAAAATATCATGGTAAGTGAAATAAGCCAGTTCCAAAAACTAAAGGCTGAATATTCTCTCTAGTATATGGATGCTAATCCACCACAAGGAAGGGTAGGAAGGGGAAGAATGGAAGTTCATTGTATTAAACAAAATGGGAATGAAGGAAAGGAAGGGGGATGGGAATATGAAGGACAGTATAATGAATTAGACATAACTTTCCTTTGCTTATAAATGAATACACAACTACTGTATCCACATTATGTATAACCACAAAAATGGGATTCTAATTGAAAGGAGTTGTATTCCATGTATGTATAATATGTCAAAATTCACTCTACTGTCATGTATATCTAAAAACAACAACAGCAGCAGAAGAAATCTGTGACCTTGGGCAAAGCTTCAGATTGTTTTCTTAGGTGGGAGTAATAATAAAAAGCAAACTAAAAAGATCATTAGTGGCCAAATAAGGTATCTTAAATATTCTCCACAGTTCTGGCATATTATTATTAATTAACCTTGTTTTAGTTGTGGTGATAAAATTTAGTGGAGATATTTTTGAATGAAAGCACAGATAACTATTTCTTGTTATACATGGGAAATTAGTTCCAAGTACTCTGAGGATACTGAAATCCACAAAAGCATAAGTCCCTTCAATAAAAGATATAGCATTTGCATATAACCTAAGCACATCCTCCTGTATGTATTATCTTTAGATTATTTTTAAAAGATTATTTATAACATCGAAAGCAATGTAAATGGTTTGTAGATAGTTGTCATACTGTTTAGGGGATAATGATAAAGAAAAAAATGTCTGGTTATATTAATTACAGCTGCAATTTTTTCCAAATATTTTTTATCTGAAATTGTTTAATCTGTAGTTGTAAAACCTATGGATACAAAGGGTCAAGAGTTTCAACAGGAGAAGGAGGAGGAGAAAGAGGGTTAACAACAACATCAATAATAATGTATTTTCAATAGTCTCAACCTGAAACCCAAGACTGCATTATAAGAAAGCCACTAGAGTTGGGTTGCCAGTAAAGTGAGTAGCAGAAAAGGTTTAAAACTATGATAAAATGCAAAGCTTACCTTTCTTTTTTGATATTTAAGATTAAAGTTTAAAATGTTGATAAAATAAAAGTAACATGAATTAAACCCAAATAATATATGATCATTCAAATCATATTAAAAACCAAAATAAATGAAACAAGTAAAAGTATCAAAGAATATTTTTTTAGTAACAAGAGTACAAATATAAAAGATGCTAAATAAATAGCATATAATGAAGATAAAGTTTTTGATTAAAATATATGGAACTTAAATTTGTATGTAGATCCATATGTACTGTTAATTCTCATAAAGTTATAAATGTCATGTAAACATGAGCATTATACAAGTCTAAAGGAACATGTGTCAAAAAATATATAAACCAATTTAAAAAATTAATAAAGAAATCAATTTATATGATCCATCAGGTTTCAAGAATATCTGAAGAACTAAGTATTCAGTGCAGTCCATGAAAAAGAAATGTTGGAATAAAATTGCTAATATTATATAAAAACTTTTTAGAAGATAGAAAAATAACTCTGAACCTTTGAGATTACTTTTGGGCAAAAATAAATTGGGTAGCCACTAGAAAAAAAATAATAAATTAATATATAATTTGAGAACTTGGACCCTGATTAAGAGTAAATAATATATCAAAGGAAATAATATTTTCTTTGTGAATTAAATACACCTTGTGTGGGCCTTTTATTTAATGTATCAGCATGATATTGATATCATCCTTCTTTTGCTTTGTTTTCAATGTATGTATATTTTTTAACAGTGGATAAACTTATCAAAACTGCATGAATTATAGAGTTATAAATGAAACTATATTGAATATATTGCTAACAATTTGACAAATCTCAAAAGGAAATTAAAAAGGAACTAATAATTTTTTTCTTTCTAAAAAATTAAAATTTGATTCATTAAACTAGACTTAAAGAATGATAAAACACTTTTGACACATGATTATGTGCAAGTTCATACTTTTATATATCAATTGCAAATAAAATTATTTTACATTCCAATAAAATATTTCAAAATATGAACAGATAACATAAAATAATAGGAATGCCAATAAACATGAAAAATATTTTTATATAAATAAAAATATAAATTAAGAAAATTAAGGCTTCTTAATGTAAATTAACATTTTCTGTCTTTGATATATAAAAATTTTGAAATTTCAAAATATTACTTCAAGCTATTTAATATTGGGTAAGATAGGCAGTTCTGGTAGGGGTACAAATTAGTGAAAACTTACAGGATAAGGATTTTGTCAAGTAGATCAAAGTCTTTGTAAGTTCCCCTATTATTTGACTCAGTATGCTTTCCAAATGTTGTTTATTAAAAAAAAAAAACTTAAAAGTAATCACATTTTCCAATAATGGGAAATGTTTAAATATATGTATATCAATTTGATAGAATACTATGTTACTGGTAGAATTTTGCTTTGATGAATATTTCATATTAAAAATGTTAATATAAGGCACGGAGAATTATATACTTCAAATTTGTAGAAATCTAAAATTACACATAAGATATCCTTGTCTTGTTTCTTATCTCAGGATGTAGGGGGGTGTGTATCAGACTTTTACTGTTAAAACACCTGCATGAAAACAATTAATGAACATATCATTTTCATGTTTTTTTTTTTTTACAATTTACCTGTATCAGTATTAAAATTATGTTTCAAAAAGTTTATTTAAAAAGTATTATTTTTGGTTTTAAAAAGTCTTAAGTCCTGAATCAGTTGGAGTCAACAGGCTGGTCAATTGGTCAGTTTGAAAAGCTGTGACTAGCTGGGAGTAGTGGTGCACACCTCTAATCTCAGCCGCTCAGAAACAGAGACAGAAGGATTGTGAGTTGAAAGCCAGCCTCAGCAATGGTGAGGTGCTACGCAACTCCATGTCTCAAAATAAAATACAAAATAGTGCTGGGGATGTAGATCAGTAGTCCAGTGCCCCTGAGTTCAATCCCTAGTTAAAAAAAAAAAAAAAAAAAAAAAAAAAGAAAGAAAGAAAAGAAAAAAAGAAAAGCCATGACTAATATCAGTGCTATATACCTTTAATTTTTATTGAGACTCGCCAACTGATCACCATTTTTTCTTATGTCCTTAACATTAATTGTTAATGCTCTGTGACAAAAAAAAAATCTGTGCACTTTAAAACCAAACCATGTAAGTATTTTTTACTTGAGTACTGTAAGAAAATGTACACTTTTATCTGTACTGTTTAAGAGACCCAGATCAGAATTAGGTATGTATTTTCTCTAAGTTTGCTCTAGTAGTAAAATGTTTATATTAGAATTTCTATGTCATGGGTTGTCAATACTTTTTTTTAAAGGAATAGCAGTAGCTGTCCAAAATGCTAAAATGGTGATACAATATTTATATTGTATTAAGAAGTGTCCTCTATAATGCAATTCACTTTTCGACCATTTGTCCATATATTAACATTGCTGGGTGACACTGAAGCCCTTTCTATACTTTGTATTCAGCAGTTTAAGCTTTGGCTCAATCTTGGTAGGCAGTGTCTCAGAGTTATAGGGATTGTTGGAGAGACAGGCACTAAAAAGGGAGAAAAAGAAACTGGGCTCCTCTTGCTGTAAACTGAAGATTATGCTAAATCAAAAGAAGTTGCTGGATTTCTGATGTCTACATAGATATAGAGATAAAACTTAGAATTCTGTTATATTGAAACCTGAAACTGTAGTCAGTAATGTTAAAGACAGACATAGACAAAAATTCAAGGGGGAAGAACAGGTATTTCTTGGGTGGACTGCCTTTAGTCATCTCCTACAGTGTTCATGCCACCAGATTTATTTAGAATTAGACACAGAAAGATAATTTGTTTGTTTTTAATTTGGGACTGATGAAAATATCTCTAAATTCCTCTGAATATTATATATATAATGATTTTAAATTAGCTTAAAATTTAAATTTTAAATTACTGCTTCTATTGACCTAAACTTAAATATATATTTTTACAAAGAAATCAGAATATAGGAAAGATTTGTTTCAAATAGTAATAAAAATATTAATGGATTTGTTCATATTTATCATATAAATTTAAGTTCCTTTCTCTTAAATGGGCTTTTAATGTTGATCAAAGTTTTCATGATTGAGCTGACTTTTATATTTAGGCAATTATGTTTGGTATATTTATAGTTAACCTTTGTAAAAGTTTGTTGAGTTTATTTAGCAATCTGTATTCTAATTCAGTATCCCTTTGCTTTTGCTTCATGTGTGAATGTTATTCTATAGTTGACTCATAAAAAAACTTGTTTCTTTCAATTTACTGTAGTACTTAATGATCTTAATAACCCTAAATAGTACTTCTTCATTTCTCATTAAATATCTTTGTGACTTCAATTTAGAAATTGAAGGATTTCATTCAACATTATCTTGAGAGAATTTACTGCAGACAAATATCTTTGAGAAGGAACAGTTCCCTTGGTCTTTTGTCTTTTTTATTTTTTTTTATTTCTTGTGTTTCTTTGATGCCATGCACCCGTGCTGGCTCTCTGAGAGCGAGACACAAAATGAGAGTGACATGTTGAACACATGGATATCAAGGATGTGGTTACCTTAGCAACAGGAAGCATATAAAAGCCCTTAGAACTTCCACTCCTACTCCTGGGACATTTCGGAGTTTCAGATACTGTAAATACTTGTGAATATGATGTCTATAAGAGGCAGCACAAATATTAAAGTATTATAATTTAAAAGTGACCGAAGTTTTCCCCCCAGGACCAAGTTAGTAATTTATAATTCATTACCTTCCTGAAAATGGGCTAGTGGTGCTCTAAACCAAAGGCAGAAGAGTAATTGGAGAGTTACATTCCATAATAGGAGTTATATTGTGTCTCATGAATGTACACAGATCCCTGGGCTTTTGAATTCTTATTTATAGGTTTTGGAAGGTTTATTAGGTTAACATAAAATTTTAATTCAAGTGATAAAATGCATTATGGTTTTGAATTGCTATAAAAATTAAAGAGTTCATAATTTTAATAGCTATTATATATTTCAGCAACATAGTGATTATAAGTTAGCTTTGATCAGTAGTGGAACAGATAATTTGATTAGTCACTAGAGAGAAAGGTCCTGTCTGAAGTCTGCCAAAGTAAAAGTAAGAGAAAGCTACATTTGTCAATACTGACAAAAATAAAAATAAATCTTATTGATGTTTTAATATTAGCATAGGAAGAACATCTTAAATCTCTATTTTTGCCAAATTAATTTATTGTTATTTTCTCTTGCAGATATATTTTCTTCCTCCTTATGTCTAGACTTTCCCCTAAGATGGGAAGTCCCATATTACTTTTCTATAGGGAAAATCCTTCCTCAACTCTCTTGTTTTCTTTCTCTTATTTTTCTACCTTGAACACTGAATGGTCCATGCTACCTACACATATGATTATAGCTACCCTGTACTGCAGTGAATTAACCTTATTTTTTCTCTGTGAAAGAGTCTTGTTCCTGAATTTGCTAAATACAGTAGTATACTTGATTTCTCATACTACTTCTAATGTAGCCAACACCATTATTGTAAGAAAATTCAGTAACAAATCAATCAACCATGATTTTGTTCTTAGCGCCAAGTGTGTATGACAGACAACTTCTAATGTTTCAAACAAAGAGTCTAATAGTCATAGTCATGCTCTAGTCATCTAAACTTTTCAAGTTTGAGCCTTATGGAAGATAAATCATCTTAAAGCAAAGTGCCAAGGACCTATTATGCCAACTCACTTCAGAAATCCCTTCACTGATTTATGATTTACTGCTATGTTTTGCTATTAGGATTTATGAAAGATCAATACAAATATCACCTCATTGAAATATGGTGTGTCTTTCCAAAACTTAGCTTTAAAATTCTAGCCACTTTGATACAAAAAATTACACAATGGATTTTTCTTAATTTAAGAAACTTTTATCTCTATTTGTTTATTCATTTTCTCAGAAAAAAATACTATATAAGACAATATGTCTCTCTTCTAATTTTAGCATTCAGTTATCTGAAACAAATTGTTAACAGAATCATGATTAATACTTATTGAGTGTTTACCCTATACCAGGCCCAAATCTAAGTAGCTTAGGCGTATTGACCCTTGAAATCTTCAAAATAATCTTAGAAGGCTGAAACTCTGGTTATACCCATTTTGCAGAGGAGGCTAGTGGGCCCAAAAGACAGACATACATCTTGTAAACAGTGAAGCCAGGACTAAAGGGAGTGTGGTTCCGAGAATTGCTGCCTCTGAGGTAGTGAATGAAGTGAGCCTGCTTCATCTTTTCTTATTTTGTTTGTCTGAAGGCTTTGTGCTGCCGATGAGCAATTTTACAAGCATTTCTGAGATATAATCACTCTCTGTTTTATCTAAACTTTTTATTTAAGCATCATTAGTATAACTTGGGAAATCCTCTGTATTGCACATTGTTTAGCCCTGGCTATGACCCCCTGAATCAGACACTCAGGGCTTGGATCCTGCAGTATGTGTTTCTACATGTCCTTCTTGGTAATTCTGATGTACAGTAAAGACTAAGGGCCACTGGTGGAAAATAAAGAAAGAACATTGATGATAGATGACTAAATTCAAATCCTCCCATTCTCTGCTTTGCAACTGTGTGACTTCTCATGTATTAATTAACCTTTCTGAGCTGATTTCCAAACAAATTAAATAAGGATAATATATCACTTGAGATTTTTTTGAAAATTAGTTATTGCTTACTAATCAATTTTATTCTGTGTCATTATACTTAATATTATTTTTGACATGGAAACTTTGATTAAAAAATGATATCAAGTCAAATTTTTGTTGTTATAAATGTTATAAAAATGTTAGTAGCAGAATCAGAAAATAAATCACATACATTTAGTGCTATATAAAACTGTATATTTTCACACTTAGCATTTTTTTCCTCCTGCTCTTGCCTTCTACCCTTTTTATACATGTTATATATAATAACATGTTATATTTGTTATAATATGCATATATTATATTTACAACAAAGTCTGACGTATTTCTGTCTTATCAAATTAAGGTACCCTTAATCCTGGTTAAATGTGGATAACTTTATATAACGATATTTGCACATTTGTAGAATCTCTTAATACTGAATGAAAAAGGCATTAATTCTCTAAAACATTTTACCTATTTAGAGTGGTAAATCAAAATTGATAATCTGTCCCATTCTATCCCAGGAAGTACTATCAAAATAAAACTTCAGGCATGAAATATTGCATTGGTGAATAACTTAGAACCTGTTGGTGGTGGCTAAAAGTTATCATCATCCAATGTCACCTTGCTACCCAGGGAGAAGTGAATTGTTTGATGTCTGTCCAATTCCCAAGGCATTAGTCTTATCTCAGAATACCACCATCACAGTAATCGCAAATTGGCACTTGAGGTAGCATTCTCAGCCTGGAGACTAAAAAATAAAGAGGAAGGATATTTCTCCTGCTTGACCTCCAGGAGCTTTGCAGCACCTGAAGGGGGCAGAGTGGAGCAAGGGCTTGTCACAGTGCATTCAGCCACCTATAACTATAAACAGATCATTTGTGTTAGCCAACGTTCATACAATTTACACATTTTGGGGTTGATCTAAGAAAAGTCTAGTTTGTATTTGTATATAGCTAATGTAACTCTAGTTGTTATTTTAGATGGACAGAACCTTGAGTTGAATTATCATATCAAACTTCCGTGTAGACACTCTGGAGAAAAGCTAATGTCAAAAGTACCCTGTCCTAGGTCATCAAAGAAATTAGAGAAGTGATTGCTTTGTTCGTTTAATAGGAGAAAGTTTTGGGCTTACAAAGTCAATGGGAATGAATTTGAGAATGGTACATTATAACATATGCTAAAAACAAAAGCCTATGTTTGTTTTAATTTATTTCATAAATGCATAGATGTAAAATTCTAAGCTGTAATTGGTGCAAGTGAAAAATCAGAAATTGCTACTTCTACAAAAGCTTTTAAGTTTGTTTTTACATGAGTTAATGTGATAATTGTATTTCACT